>NC_052067.1:155475737-155640737 GCF_015852505.1 Tachyglossus aculeatus
TCACAGTCTAGAAGGGGGAGACAGACAACGGAACAAAACATGTGGTCAAGTGTCCAGTCATCAGAATAAATAGAAATAAAGCTAGATGCACATCATTAAGAAAATAAATAGAATAGTAAATATGTACAAGTAAAATAGAGTAATAAATTCATGCAATCGTATTTATTGAGCTCTTACTGTGTGCAGAGCACTGTACTAAGCGCTTGGGAAGTGCAAGTCGGCAACATTGAGCGCTTACTGTGTGCAGAGCACTGTACTAAGCGCTTGGGAAGTACAAGTCGGCAACACACAGATCTCTACCCAACAACGGGCTCACAGTCTAGAAGGGGGAGACAGACAACAGAACAAAACATGTGGTCAGGTGTCAAGTCATCAGAATAAATAGAGGTAAAACTAGATGCACATCATTGACAAAATAAATATAATAGTAAATATGTACAAGTAAAATAGAGTAATAAATTCATGCAATCGCATTTATTGAGCGCTTACTGTGTGCAGAGCACTGTACTAAGCGCTTGGGAAGTACAAGTTGGCAACACACAGAGATGGTCCCTGCCCAACAACGGGCTCACAGTCCAAAAGACTGTAATAAATCTGTACAAACATATATACAGGTGCCGTGGGGAGGGGAAGGAGGTAGGGTGGCGGGGAGGGGGAGAGGAAAAAGGGGGCTCAGTCTGGGAAGGCCTCCTGGAGGAGGTGAGCTCTCAGTGTGTAGCTATCCCTACACATCCTTATCATCATCATCAATCGTATTTATTGAGCGCTTACTATGTGCAGAGCACTGTACTAAGCGCTTGGGAAGTACAAATTGGCAACATATAGAGACAGTCCCTACCCAACAGTGGGCTCACAGTCTAAAAGATCCTTATGTGTGTAGCTACACAAGCACTCCCAGGGCCTAAGTAGGAAGAAGCAGACGCGCTGGACATCTAATGGAGTCCCTTTTTACCGTTACAGTCAAAAGTCTCTCTCTAGTTTCCAAGAATCAGTTCTATTCGGGCTATATTAGTAATTCCAGCTGCTTCTTTTCTAGAGTATTTTTAAACGGTCTCTCATTTGAACAGCTACCCAGTACTTTGAGGTCCCATTTACACAACAGAAAATGTAATGTTTCCTCAAGCTGTACCATCTGTTTATCCGCGAAACACCAGAATTATTTTGTTCTATATAACCAAGCCGGCAAACTGCCACTTGCTTTATTTTTGTCTTGGGGTTTGGAAACATTTAAAAATTTACTCCTGTCTTTTACCCTCTTAGGGGTTTGGAGACTTTGCGGATTTTAGTGATTCGCAGAAGCCCCCTGAATGGTTGTGCATCGTACCTCATCCCTTTATCATTTCGAAATATGACTTCTTTGAAGTGATGGTGCATCTACCAAAATGGAAAACAGTATTTTTCAGTTTATTAAAGGAGTTGGAAGTTTATGGTGGGAATTATAATATTCATCACCTGAGTCCTGTGCAACAACTGTGGGATTTTTATGTTTCTTTACACTTACCTGCCTTTTCGCCCCCACCGTCTTCCTCATTGCTTGTCCCTCCCAAACTTGTAGTTTGTCAACTCCTTTATCCTCATTTCCTCTCTCTAAATCTCTCTCCCACACACCTTCTTTACCATCCTTTTTAGACTGTGAGCCCACTGTTGGGTAGGGACTGTCTCTGTATGTTGCCAATTTGTACTTCCCAAGTGCTTAGTACAGTGCTCTGCACATAGTAAGCGCTCAATAAATACGATTGATTGATTGATTGATCCTTTGGTTGTCCCCTTCTCCAACTGTATTCCCTCCCCAGCCTCCTGCATTTTCTCCCTCTCGCTCCTTACTAATTACTGCTTGTTTTTGTTGTATTCTCCAAAGCACTAGGCACGGGTCTTTGCGCTCATTAGGTGTTCAATAAATACCGTGAATTGAGGGATACTATTTTGCTCCCATCTCCTCCTCAGCTGGCACAGCTTGAGGAAGTATTATATTTCTGTTATGCAGGTTTTTCTCCCTTTTCTGTCTGTTTCTACACGGTGATAGCCCCTCCAGCTTCCTGTGTCTCGCCCTTCCCCTTCTCCCTCACGTACCCGCTGACTTTCTTCACCCCAGTCGTCTCTTTCACCATTTCTAACCCAGCTCTTTGTGCTCCTCATTTCCTTTCACCGTCGCTACAGTGGAAGGATTTGTTTTAATGATGGTTTTTGTTAAGGGCTTACTATTAGCCAAGCACCGTTCTAAGCCCTGGAGTAAATACAAGGTAATCAGGTTGTCCCATGTGGGGCTCACAATCAATCAATCAATCCTATTTATTGAGCACTTCCTGTGTGCAGAGCACTGTACTAAGCACTTGCGAAGTACAAGTTGGCAACATATAGAGACAGTCCCTACCCAACAGTGGGCTCACAGTCTAGAAAGGGGAGAGTCTTAAGCTCACAGTCTTAATCCCCATTTTACAGATGAGGTAACTGAGGCACAGAGAAGTTGTGACTTGTTTCAGCAGAAGACGATTTTTTTTTTCCCAGTACTGAAAAAAATCCATCAAAACAGAGTTGTGGAGAAGAGAGTTGAACTAACTTCTTTCCCCCCTATCTTCCAACTACTGTGCCCCGCCAAGTGATCAATCAACCAAAGGTACTGTGCTAAGCTTGGGGGTACAAGAACAAGATACAGATTCCTGGCCCTCAAGCTGCTTACAACTTAATCGAGAAGGCAGACAAAATTATTGATAGTGAAAGTCAAAGAAAGAGCAAGGGCAAAGCAGGAAGCAGCGCGCACACACCAGAGTGAAACAGCTGAACAAAGATGTACAGATAAAAGGAGAAATAAATAAAACGCAGGCTCAGTGGAAACAGAATGGGCCTGGGAGTGAGAGGACTCGGGTTCTAATCCTGGCTCTGCCGGTTGCCCGCTGTGTGACCTTGGGCAAATCATTTAACTGCTCTGTGCCTCTGTTTCCTCATTTGTAAAATGGAGATTCAATTCCTTTTCTCTGTCTTAGACTATGAGTCCCGTGCGAGACAGGGTCTGCGTCTGATCTGGTTAACTTGTATCTACCCCGGTGTTTAGAAGAATGCCTGACACACACACAAATACCATGTGCACAATAGCTATGAGTGGATTTGGGCCTGGCGTGACTGGAATGCTGTAAACTAACTGAGGAAAGGTTCCTGGAGAAGGTGGGATTTTGGGAGAGCTTTAAAGTGGCAGAGAGCTGCGATCTGCTGGATCGGAGGCAGGAGGGTCAAGAGCTAGGGTTTAATTAATTTAATGTAGAGGGAGAGCGGTGGAGTGTTGGGTGGCGACAACCGTGGACGGTAGACAAAGCTGGTGAACGGTCTTGAAGCCAATCAGTCGACCAGTCGATTGCATTTTTTGGGTGCTTAACTGCGGGCAGAGTCCCCAGCTAAGCACTTGGAAGAGCCCGGCACAGCGCTGTTGATAGACATCATCATCATCAATTGTATTTATTGAGCGCTTAATGAATGAATGCCGGGGTGGCTCCCAAGGAGATCAGGTTGGACGCAGGCCTTGTCCCGCAGTGGGCTCTTACCATGAGTATTACTCTATTTATATTTATTTATTTATTTATCTATTCATTTATTCGCTCACTCATTCATTATTTATTTATTTATTTATTTTCTATTTATTATTCATTCATTCATTATTTATTTATTTATTTTTTGTTTATATTTATTTATTTATTTGTCTTATATTACTCTTTATTTACTTATTTTATTTGTACATGTTTATTCTATTTATTTTATTTTGTTAATATGTTTTCTTTTGTTGTCTGTGTCCCCCTTCTAGACGGTGAACCCACCGTTGGGTAGGGACCGTCTCTATATGTTGCCGATTTGTACTTGCTAAGCCCTTAGTCCAGTGCTCTGCACACAGTAAGCGCTCAATAAATAGGGTTGAATGAATGAATGAATGCAGAGCACTGTACTAAGCGCTTGGGAAGTACAAGTTGGCAGCATATAGAGACGGTCCCTACCCAATAGTGGGCTCACAGTCTAAAAGAGTGGGCTCACAGTCTAAATGAGTGGGCTACATGTCTCTTGCCTACCAGGAGCTTAAAATAAAGAGGCACTAAAACAAATCGCAGATCTGTACATAAGTGCTGACGGCGGGGTGACTATTAATCAATCAACCGTACTTATTGAGCGCTTACTGTGTGCAGAGCACTGTACTAAGTGCTTGGGAAGTACAAGTTGGCAACACATAGCCAACAGTGGGCTCACAGTCTAGAAGACTATTAAGTGCTTAAAGGATCCAAGTGCAAGGGTGACGTGAGAGGGGGTAACAATAATAATAACGATGGTATTTGTTAAGCATTTACTATGTGCAAAGCACTGTTCTAAGCGCTGGGGAGGTTACAAGGTGATCAGGTTGTCCCACGGGGGGCTCACAGTTTTAATCCCCATTTTACAGGCGAGGGAACTGAGGCCCAGAGAAGTGAAGTGAGTTGCCCAGAGTCACACAGCTGACAGTTGGCAGAGCCGGGATTTGAACCCGTGACGCCTGACTCCAAAGCCCGGGCTCTTTCATCATCATCATCATCAATCGTATTTATTGAGCGCTTACTGTGTGCAGAGCACTGTACTAAGCGCTTGGGAAGTACAAGTTGGCAACATATAGAGACAGCCACGCTGCTTCTCAGGGGAAATAAGGAGTAGGGGAAATAAGGGCGTAGGTGGGGGAAGGCTTCTTGGAGGAGATGCGATTTTAATAAGGGTTTGATGACTGGGAGAATGTTGGTCTGTCGTTTATGCTCTGCAGGTAGTAAGCGCTCAGTAAATCCCACTGATTGATGGAGGGGGAGGGACTTGCAGGCCAGAGGGAGGATCAATCAATCAATCAATCATATTTATTGAGCGCTTACTGTGTGCAGAGCACTGTACTAAGCGCTTGGGAAGTACAAGTTGGCAACATATGGAGACAGTCCCTACCCAACAGTGGGCTTACAGTCTAGAGGATGCGGGCAAGGGGTCAGTGGCGAAATAATCGAGGTTGAGGGACAGCGAAGAGGTTGGCGTTGGAGGAGGAAGTGAGGAGAGGGGTGTGCCAAGCACTACTGCCATATGCTGATCTGGGCAATGAAGTAAAGTATGAAGCCTGGCGAGGAAGTTTAGTGGCAGTCTCACCTTTGAAGAGGAAAGGGCAGCTTCAAGTTTCATTCATTCAATCATATATACTGAGCACTTACTGTGTGCAGAGCATTGTACTAATCAATCAATCAATCGTATTTATTGAGCGCTTACTGTGTGCAGAGCACTGGACTAAGTGCTTGGGAAGTACAAGCTGGCAACATATAGAGACGGTCCCTACCCAACAGTGGGCTCACAGTCTAGAAGGGGAAGACAGAGAACAAAGCCAAACATAATGACAAAATAAAATAAACAGAATAGATAGGTACAAGTAAAATAAATAAATAAATAGAGTAATAAATATGTACAAACATATATACATATATACAGGTGCTGTGGGGAAGGGAAGGAGGTAAGATGCGGGGGATGGAGAGGGGGACGAGGGGGAGAGGAAGGAAGGGGCTCAGTCTGGGAAGGCCTAAGCGCTTGGGAAGTACATGTTGGCAACATGTGGAGATGGTCCCTATCCAACAACGGGCTCACAGTCTAGAAGGGGGAGACAGACAACAAAACAGAACATGTGGACAGGTGTCAAGTCGTCAGAACAAAGCTAAATGCACATCATAAACAAAATAGAATAGTAAATATGTACAAGTAAAATAAATATAGTAATAAATCTGTACAAACATATATACAGGTGCTGTAGGGAGGGGAAGGAGGTAGGGTGGGGGGGGATGAGGAGGAGGAGAGGAAAAAAAGGGCTCAGTCTGGGAAGGCCTCTTGGAGGAGGTGAGCTCTCAGTAGGGCTTTGAAAGGAGGAAGAGAGCTAGCTTGGCGGATGTGTGGAGAGAGGGCATTCCAGGCCAGGGGGATGACGTGGGCCGGGGATCGACGGCGGGACGAGCGAGAACAAGGCACAGTGAGGAGGTTAGCGGCAGAGGAGCGGAGGGTCCGGAAGGAGAGAAGGGAAGTTATACTATGGAGGGAGAATTGGCTAGATTTCGAAGTGATTGGATGAATGCCGAAAGACAATGAGGAGTCAAAGATGATTGATTGTATTTGGTCTAGAAGATTGGTGAGACCCTCCAGTTCCCACCTCTGTGTTTTTTCCCAGTGCCGAGCACGGTGCTGCACACACAGTAAATGCTGAATGAATAATAATAGTAATAATAATAATAATGTCATTTGTTAAGCCCTTACTCTGTGCAAAGCACTGTTCTAAGCACTGGGGAGATACAAGGTGATCATGTTGTCCCGTGTGGGGCTCACAGTCTTAATCCCCATTTTCCAGATGAGGTAACTGTGGCTCAGAGAAGTTAAGTGACTTGCCCAAGGTCACCCAGCAGATGTGTGTGGGGGGGCGGGATTAGAACCCATGACCTCTGACTCCCAAGTCTGTGCTATTTCCACTGAGCCACGCTGCTTCTCTAAAGATAAATAATACTATTGCTACTACTACCAGTACTTCTATCAATCAATCAGTCAATCGTATTTATTGAGCGCTTACTGTGTGCAGAGCACTGTACTAAGCGCTTGGGAAGTACAAGTTGGCAACATAGAGAGACAGTCCCCACCCAACAGTGGGCTCAAAGTCTAGAAGGTGGGCTCACAGTCAAGAAGACTTCTAATGGACAGTAAGCGCTCAATAGATACCAATGAATGAATGAATGAATGAAAGTGAAGGCAGTGTTTGTATACAGTCACTTGAATTATTTTGGGATATGACTGAATAGTAGTAATAATGCTGTTGTTTGTTAAGTGCTTGCTATGTGCCAGGCACTGTACTAAGCACCGGGTGGATACAAGCAAATCGGGTTGGACACAGTCCCTGTCCCACCTGGAGGCCCACAGTCTCAATCCCCATTTTACAGATGAGGTAACTGAGGCCCAGAGAAGTGAACTGACTTGCCCAGGGTCACACAGCAGACAGTTAGCGGAGCCAGGATTAGTATCCTGGCCTTCTGACTCCCAGAGTCAGAGTAGGGAAATGGGGCAATGACTGGTAGAAGTTCTGTTGTCATGAAATATAATATTACATATATAATACATTACATAATACATGTACATGCATAATACATACATTACATAATAATAAACTGAAATATAATATTACATTATGCATTGTAATAAAATCATAAAGTATATGCCCTACTGAGAGCCCACCTCCTCCAGGAGGCCTTCCCAGACTGAGCCCCTTCCTTCCTGTCCCCCTCGTCCCCCTCTCCATCCCTCCGTCTTACCTCCTTCCCTTCCCCACTGCACCTATATATATGTATATATGTTTGTACATCTTTATTACTCTATTTATTTTACTTGTACCTATCTATTCTATTTATTTTATTTTGTTAGTATGTTTGGTTTTGTTCTCTGTCTCCCCCTTTTAGACTGTGAGCCCACTGTTGGGTAGGGACTGTCTCTATATGTTGCCAACTTGTCCTTCCCAAGCGCTTAGTACAGTGCTCTGCACACAGTAAGCGCTCAACTACGATTGATTGATTGATTATTCCTTATAAGCATGATCTTCCAGAAAGAGGTTAAGAAAAGTAAATATGTCTTGTAGAATCAGTGGAATGCTTCGTTTGTTTGTTTTTTTTTCCATCTCATGAAGACAGAAATCCAAGGATGTTTAAACCCAAATTAACCAGGAAATAAACTGTTTCCTAGAAGTAGATTGGCCTGCAGTGGAAATATTTTCACTTTAAAGTAGTCTATTGTAGGGGGAATGCAAAAGGGAACTTTACTGTACCTCTTTCATCACACTCTTCCACTCAGGTCCTAAACTGTACTCAGAAGTCAGGGCTGGAGGGGTTGTCTACATCTTATCAATCAATCAATCAATCATATTTATTGAGTGCTTACTGTATGCAGAGCACTGAACTAAGCGCTTGGGAAGTACAAGTTGGCAACATATAGCGACAGTCCCATGTCTAGTTGAGTGCAGGGGATGACCCCCAAACCAAGAAAACAGGACTATAAAATAATAATAATGATGGCATTTATTAAGCGCTTACTATGTGCAAAGCACTGTTCTAAAGTATATTACTGGACTCATTCATTCAATCATATTTATTGAGCTCTTACTGTGTGCAGAGCACTGTACTAAGCGCTTGGGAAGTACAAGTTGGCAACATATAGAGACAGTCCCATGTCTAGTTGAGTGCAGGGGATGACCCCCAACCAAGAAAACAGAACTATAAAATAATAATAATGATGGCATTTATTAAGCGCTTACTATGTGCAAAGCACTGTTTTGAAGTATATTACTGGACTCATTCATTCAATCGTATTTATTGAGCTCTTACTGTGTGCAGAGCACTGTACTAAGCGCTTGGGAAGTACAAGTTGGCAACATATAGCGACAGTCCCATGTCTAGTTGAGTGCAGGGGGATGACCCCCAACCAAGAAAACAGAACTATAAAATAATAATAATGATGGCATTTATTAAGCCCTTACTATGTGCAAAGCACTGTTCTAAAATAGATTACTGGACTCATTCATTCAATCGTATTTATTGAGCCCTTACTGTGTGCAGAGCACTGTACTAAGCGCTTGGGAAGTACAAGTTGGCAACATATAGAGACAGTCCCATGTCTAGTTGAGTGCAGGGGATGACCCCCAACCAAGAAAACAGGACTATAAAATAATAATAATGATGGCATTTATTAAGCGCTTGCTATGTGCAAAGCACTGTTCTAAAGTATATTACTGGACTCATTCATTCAGTGGTATTTATTGAGCTCTTCCTGTGTGCAGAGCACTGTACTAAGCGCTTGGGAAGTACAAGTTGGCAAGTTGGATATGCTCTCTTAATGACGATTTAGCCAACCCATTGTATCATCGTGGAATAATGGAAGTTTGCTGCTCCTTTGAGCTCAAGCAGCTGCATTTTGGCTAATAGAACCCTTTGTGACGAAAAATTGAGGACAAGATATATGAAATAGTTATGAAAATATATTTTCTGAATCGCTGCTTGAGAATCGCTTTCCTATGTAAAGAGCTTCAAAATAGTTGTGATGATTCCGGCTCTTTTTATTTATAAACCTCCAACTCAGTAGAGATGATCTGAAACTTGATCAGGCAGAAAGAATCTGAAGAGGGTAAAGAAGCTGTTCAGGGGAGATTCTCCCCCAAACCATTGCCTGAAAGATTTATTTTTAAGGATTAAATTTTATAGCATGGAGACCCCGATCTGTTTAGATCACATATTGTTACGTATTTATTCATCACATATCAATGGTTGAGTTGCTTCCTTTTTAAAAGTTCATAAAGTAATCTGATTGATCATCAGTTAGTTGAAATAATTCTAGTTATTAAGAGACTTTATACCGGATGTAAATAAATGTAATAAACCCAAATCCATACAAAAACATCAAGTCCGTTTAATGTCCTGTTTAATTTTATTTTAGATACTTTGGAGTATTCATTCATTCAGTTGTATTTATCGAGCACTTATGGTGTGCAGAGCACTGGACTAAGGGCTTGGGAGAGTTCAGTACGCTGCTTGGGAAGCAGCGTGGCTCAGTGAAAAAGAGCATGGGTTTAGGAGTCGCAGGTTGTGGGTTCTAATCCCGACTCTGCCACTTGTCAGCTGTGTGACTTTGGGCAAGTCACTTCACTTCTCTGTGCCCCAGTTCCCTCATCTGTAAATGGGGGTTAAGACTGTGAGCCCCACGTGGGACAACCTTGATCACCTTGTATCCCCCCCAGCGCTTAGAACAGTGCTTGGCACATAGTAAGCGCTTAACAAATACCAACATTATCATTATTATTTATTCATTTTATTTTATTTCTTTTATTTTGTTAGTGTGTTTGGTTTTGTTCTCTGTCTCCCCCTTTTAGACTGTGAGCCCACTGTTGGGTAGGGACTGTCTCTAGATGTTGCCAACTTGTACTTCCCAAGCGCTTAGTACAGTGCTCTGCACACAGTAAGCGCTCAATAAATACGAGTGATTGATTGATTGATTATTATTATTACAGTATAACAACCCAATGTTGTTGGGTAGGGACCGTCTCTATAAGTTGCCGATTTATACTTTCCAAGCACTTAATACAGTGCTCTGCCCACAGTAAGTGCTCTATAAGTATGAATGAATGAATAGGCAGATAAATTCCCTAGTGTCGGAGTATAACAGTTTTACCAGAAAGAGATTATTTTGGAAGGAAGGGGCCCATGATTTGCATTCCATAGATAATGACTTCTTAATCTATAAAAAATGGTTTGGGGGGCCTGTTTCCTGATGGCACCAACCTGTTGCGATCTCGGCTACATAAATGCCTACTAAAGGAGGCATCCAACTCTCTCACACGATTCTTAGCTGCCGTACGTTCCCGGCAGGATTTATATTTCATGGTAGGTCAGGACATTGCTCTATTTCTTCATTTATTTAACTTGTACATATCTATTCTATTTATTTTATTTTGTTAATATGTTTGGTTTTGTCTCCCCCTTCTAGACTGTGAGCCCACTGTTGGATAGGGACTGTCTCTATATGTTGCCAACTTGTCCTTCCCAGGTGCTTAGTACAGTGCTCTGCTCACAGTAAGCGCTCAATCAATACGATTGATTGATTGATTGACAGGTGCTTACTTGGTGGCTGTGGAGCACGGTGACCCCCACTTATAAGCTCCAACTGTGGTCACCATGGGTAAGGATGAGTTGGGCAGGAAGAATGCCATTTTGGTAAGGCTCAATCAATCGAGCAAATCAGTGGTATTTATGGAGCACTTACTATGTGCGGAGCACTGTGCCAGTCTCTTGGGAGAGTACAGTGCAGCAGAATTAGCAGATATGTTCCCCGTCCATAATGAGCTCACGGTCTTAAAGGAAAAATGCCACATTTAGGGTGGAAGACATGGCTCAAGTAGAAAATGAAGCTGAAAAGCAGCATGGCTCAGTGGATAGATCACAGGCTTGGGAGTCAGAGGTCATGATGATGATTCATTCAATAGTATTTATTGAGCGCTTACTGTGTGCAGAGCACTGTACTAAACGCTTGCAAAGTACAAGTCTGCTATATAGAGAGATGGTCCCTACCCAACAAAGGGCTCACAGTCTAGAAGGGGGAGACAGACAACAAAACAAAGCATGTAGACAGGTGTCAAAATCATCAGAACAAATAGAATTATACATATAATGCACATCATTAACAAAATAAAGAGAATAGTAAATATGTACAAGTAATAAGATGATGATGATGATGGTATTTGTTAAGCGCTTACTATGTGCAAAGCACTGTTCTAAGCGCTGGGAGGATACAAGCTGATCAGGTTGTCCCACGTGGGGCTCACAGTCTTAATCCCCATTTTACAGATGAGAGAACGGAGGCACAGGGAAGTTAAGTGACTTGCCCAAAGTCACACAGCGGACAATTGGCAAAGCTGGGATTTGAACCCATGACCTGTAACTCCAAAGCCCGGGCTCTTTCCACTGAGCCACGCTGCTTCTCATGGGTTCATATCCCGGCTCGACCAATTGTCAGCTGTGTGACTTGGGGCAAGTCACTTCACTTCTCTGGACCTCAATTACCTTATCTGGAAAATGGGGTTTAAGACTGTGAGCCCCATGTAGGACAACCTGATCACCTTGTAACCTCCCCTGCTCTTAGAACAGTGCTTTGCACATAGTAAGCGCTTAATAAATGCCATTATTATTGTTATCATTTTATTCTGTGCCTCAGTTCCCTCATCTGTAAAATGGGGATTAAGACTGTGAGCTCCACGTGGGACAACCTGATCACCTTGTATCCTCCCCAGCGCTTAGAACAGTGCTTTGCACATAGTAAGCGCTTAACAAATGCCACCATTATTATGGCATTTGAAGCAGCGTGGCTCAGTGGAAAGAGCCCGGGCTTGGGAGCCAGAGGTCATGGGTTCTAATCCCGGCTCCACCACTTGTCAGCTGTGTGACTTTGGGCAAGTCATTTAACTTCTCTGTGCCTTCAGTCACCTCATCTGTAAAATGGGGATGAAGACTGTGAGCCCCATGTGGGGACAATCTGATCACCTTGTATCCCCCCCCAGCACTTAGAACAGTGCTGGCACATAGTAAGCACTTAACAAATGCCATTATTATTATTATTATTATTATTATTATTATTATTATTATTATTACTACTACTATTATTACTATTATTATTATTATTAAAGTGGCTATTCCACAATGACTTGATGTGGCCAAAAGCCGGATTATGAAGTTATAAGCTCTTTGAGGGCAGAGATTTTGTCTACTATTTCTGCTGTTTTCTCCTGAGCATTTAGTCCATGGCTCTGCATGCAGAAGGTGGTCAAATACCATTGATGGATTGAAGCAGAGCAATCAATCAATCCATCAATCAGTCATATTTATTGAGCGCTTACTGTGTGCAGAGCACTGTACTAAGCGCTTGGGAAGTACAAGTTGGCAACATATAGAGACAGTCCCTATCCAACAGTGAGCTCACAGTCTAAAAGTTAGTAGTGAGCCTGAGGTAGCCAGATAGCATTTGTGTGGCTTGGCCCATAAAAATGCATAACATGAATTTTCTCTGCTGCCAGAGAAACATCTGAATGTTTACCTGGGCCTCAAATTCTGGAAGTGAGGACATGATCATGGATACTTTTCCTTCAGAAGAATTTACTTAGGGCTAGATGCACCAATGTTGTTTGGTTTTCTATTGGGAAGGGACTGTGTGGTCATGGAAGTGGTGTTTCACTCCTTCCTAACTCACGTAATCAATCAATCAATCGTATTTATTGAGCGCTTACTGTGTGCAAAGCACTGTACTAAGCGCTTGGGAAGTACAAGTGGGCAACATATAGAGACAGGCCCTACCCAGCAGTGGGCTCACAGTCTAAAAGGGGGAGACAGAGAACGAAACCAAACATACTAACAAAATAAAATAAATAGAATAGATTTGTACAAGTAAAATAAATAAGTTACTACATAAGTAACTACATAAGTTACCATAGGCCATTTTTCCGTGACTGGGCCAAAGTTGATACCATACTCGGCTTCAACCCTGGGCGGAGAGCGGAGAGAAGCAGTGTGGCTTAGTGGAAAGAGCCCAGGCTTGGGAGTCAGAGGTCATGGGTTCTAATCCCGGTTCCGCCACTTATCAGCTGGGTGACTTCGGGCAAGTCACATCACTTCTCTGTGCCTCAGTTCCCTCATCTGTAAAATGGGAATTAAGTCTGTGAGCCCCACTTGGGAAAGCCTGATTACCTTGTATCTGCCCCAGTGCTTAGAACAGTGCTTGGCACATAGTAAGTGCATAACAAATACCATCCTTATTATTAATACTAGGTGGCTGGAGAACATACAGAAGTATACGAAACACGTTTAAGATGTCATCCCTGGGCTTCATTCTCGCCTGTTCCTCTGTCGACCCCTGGCCCATGTCCTACCTCTGGCCTGAAACGCCCTCCCTCCACATATCTGTGAAACTAGCCCTCTTCCTCCCTTCAGAGCCCTAATGAGAGCTCACCTCCTCCGGGAGGCCTTCCCAGACTGAGCCCCCCCCTTATCCTCGCCTCCTCCTCCCCTCCCCATCGCCCCCACTCCGTCCCTCTGCTCGACCCCCTCCCCATCCCCACAGCATTTGTGTATATTTATACAGATCTATTACTCTATTAATGATGTGTATATATCTATAATTCCATTTACTTTGATGGTTTTGACGCCTGTCTACTTGTTCTGTTTTGCTGTCTGTCTCCCCCTTCTAGACTGTGAGCCCATTGTTGGGTAGGGACTGTCTCTATCTGTTGCCCAATTGTACTTTCCAAGCGCTTAGTACAGTGCTCTGCACACAGTAAGCGCTCAATAAATACGATTGAATGAATGAATGAATGAATCCCTCTACTGAGAGAACTTTAGGACATTGGCTTCAAGATTCTCAACCAGTTCTCTCCTTGTGTACCTCCCTCATCAACTGTCACAGTCCAGACTGCCATCTTCGTTTCCTCTGAACTTCATTTTTAACTCTCCTGTCTTCACCCCATTGCTCAGACCCTTCTCTACCCTTTGGAGTATTCCCCTTCAAATATGCCAGGTCATATCTTGCCTCATCTCCAAAACCCTCCCCAAAACCCTCCTCTTTTAGGTCCACCTAATTACCATCCCTATCATCATCATCATCATCATCATCATCATCATCAATCGTAGTTATTGAGCGCTTACTATGTGCAGAGTGTACTAAGCGCTTGGGAAGTATAAATTGGCAACATATAGAGACAGTCCCTACCCAACAGTGGGCTCACAGTCTAAAAGGGGGAGACAGAGAACAAAACCAAACATACTAACGAAATAAAATAAATAGAATAGATATGTACAAGTAAAATAAATAGGGTAATAAATATGTACAAAGATATATACATATATACAGGTGCTGTGGGGAAGGGAAGGAGGTAAGATGGGGGGGATGGAGAGGGGGATGAGGGGGAGAGGGGGGCGAGGGGGAGAGGAAGGAAGAGGCTCAGTCTGGGCCCCTATATCCAACATTAGTACTTATGGATTTAGTGATTCATTAATTCAGGTCCGGTAATCTCATTGCATTTTCTCCATACTTTTGTCGTTAACCTTTTATATTATTTTCCTCCCCATAACAGTATTCATACAATTTGTTTTTATGTGTCTTCCCATTAGATTCCTGCCACCTCATCATTCAGTCCTCTAGACCGTAAGCTCGTTGTGGGCAGGGGACATGTGTGTTAATTCTATTATATTCATTCATTCATTCAGTCGTATTTGAGCGCAGACTGTGTGCAGAGCACTGTACTAAGCGCTTGGGAAGTACAAGTTGGCAACATCTAGAGACGGTCCCTACCCAACGACGGGCTCACAGTCTAGAAGGGGGAGACAGACAACAAAACAAAACATGTGGACAGGTGACAAGTCATCAGAATAAATAGAAGTAAAGCTAGATGCACATCATTAACAAAATAAATAGAATAGTAAATACGTACGAGTAAAATGAATAGAGTAATAAATCTGTACAAACATATATACAGGTGCTGTGGGGAGGGGAAGGAGGTAGGGCGGGGGGGGATGGGGAAGGGGAAAGAGGGGGCTCAGTCTGGGAAGGCCTCCTGGAGGAGGTGAGCTCTCAGTAGGGCTTTGAAGGGAGGAAGAGAGCTAGCTTGGCGGATGTGCGGAGGGAGGGCATTCCAGGAGGAGGACGTGGGCCGGGGGTCGACGATGGGACAGGCGAGAACGAGGCACGGGGAGGAGGTTAGCGGAGGGCACGGGCTGGGCTGGAGAAGGAAAGAAGGGAGGTGAGGTAGGAGGGGACGAGGTGATGGACAGCCTTGAATCCCAGGGTGAGGAGTTTCTGCCTGATCAATCAATCAATCAATCAATCGTATTTATTGAGCGCTTACTATGTGCAGAGCACTGTACTAAGCGCTTGGGAAGTACAAATTGGCATCACATAGAGACAGTCCCTACCCAACAGTGGGCTCACAGTCTAAAAGGGGGAGACAGAGAACAGAACCAAACATACCAACAAAATAAAATAAGTAGGATAGAAATGTACAAGTAAAATAAATAAATAAATAAATAAATAGAGTAATAAATATGTACAACCATATATACATATATACAGGTGCTGTGGGGAAGGGAAGGAGGTAAGACGGGGGGATGGAGAGGGGGACGAGGGGAGAGGAAAGAAGGGGCTCAGTCTGGGAAGGCCTCCTGGAGGAGGTGAGCTCTCAGCAGGGCCTTGAAGGGAGGAAGAGAGCTAGCTTGGCGGAGGGGCAGAGGGAGGGCATTCCAGGCCCGGGGGATGACGTGGGCCGGGGGTCGATGGCGGGACAGGCGAGAGCGAGGTACGGTGAGGAGATTAGTGGTGGAGGAGCGGAGGGTTCGGGCTGGGCAGTAGAAGGAGAGAAGGGAGGTGAGGTAGGAGGGGGCGAGGTGATGGAGAGCCTTGAAGCCCAGGGTGAGGAGTTTCTGCTTGATGCGCAGATTGATCGGTAGCCATTGGAGGTTTTTGAGGAGGGGAGTAATATGTCCAGAGCGTTTCTGGACAAAGATAATCCGGGCAGCAGCATGAAGTATGGATTGAAGTGGAGAGAGACACGAGGATGGGAGATCAGAGAGAAGGCTAGTGCAGTAGTCCAGACGGGATAGGATGAGAGCTTGAATGAGCAGGGTAGCAGTTTGGATGGAGAGGAAAGGGCGGATCTTGGCAATGTTGCGGAGCTGAGACCGGCCGGTTTTGGTGACGGCTTGGATGTGAGGGGTGAATGAGAGAGCGGAGTCGAGGATGACACCGAGGTTGCGGGCTTGTGAGACGGGAAGGATGGTAGTGCCGTCAACAGAGATGGGAAAGTTAGGGAGAGGACAAGGTTTGGGAGGGAAGACAAGGAGCTCAGTCTTCGACATGTTGAGCTTTAGGTGGCGGGCGGACATCCAGATGGAGATGTCCTGAAGGCAGGAGGAGATGCGAGCCTGGAGGGAGGGGGAGAGAGCAGGGGCAGAGATGTAGATCTGGGTGTCATCAGCGTAGAGATGATAGTTGAAGCCGTGGGAGCGAATGAGGCCACCAAGGGAGTGAGTGTAGATTGAGAACAGAAGGGGACCAAGCACTGAACCTTGGGGAACCCCCACAGTAAGAGGATGGGAGGGGGAGGAGGAGCCTGCAAAAGAGACTGAGAAAGAACGACCGGAGAGATAAGAGGAGAACCAGGAGAGGACGGAGTCAGTGAAGCCAAGGTCAGATAACGTGTTGAGAAGAAGGGGGTGGTCCACAGTGTCAAAGGCAGCTGAGAGGTCGAGGAGGATTAAGACAGAGTATGAGCCGTTGGATTTGGCAAGCAGGAGGTCATTGGTGACCTTTGAGAGTGCAGTTTCCGTGGAATGAAGGGGACGGAAGCCAGACTGGAGGGGGTCGAGGAGAGAGTTGTTGTTGAGGAATTCTAGACAGCGCGTGTAGACAACTCGTTCAAGGAGTTTGGAAAGGAATGGTAGGAGGGATATGGGACGATAACTAGAAGGTGAGGTGGGGTCAAGAGAGGGTTTTTTTAGGATGGGAGAGACATGGGCATGTTTGAAGGCAGAGGGGAAGGAACCAGTGGAGAGTGAGCGGTTGAAGATGGAAGTTAAGGAGGGGAGAAGGGATGGAGCGAGAGATTTCATAAGATGAGAGGGAATGGGGTCAGAAGCACAGGTGGCCGGAGTAGCACTTGAGAGGAGGGAGGAGAGTTCCTCTGAGGATACCGCTGGGAAGGATGGGAGAGTAGCAGAGAGTGTTGAGAGCCGGGGGGTTGGAGAAAGGGGGGGAAGAGACTTTGGGGAGGTCGGACCTGATGGATTTAATTTTGTTAATGAAGTAGGAGGCCAGATCGTTGGGGGTGAGGGAAGGAGGAGGGGGAGGAACCGGGGGCCTGAGAAGGGAGTTGAATGTACGGAAGAGCTGGCGGGGGTGATGGGCATGGGTGTCAATAAGGGAGGAGAAATAGTTTTGTCTGGCAGAAGAGAGGGCTGAGTTAAGGCAGGAAAGGATAAACTTGAAGTGAACGAGGTTGGCATGGTGTTTAGACTTTCGCCAGCAGCGTTCGGCAGCTCGAGCATAAGAGCGAAGGAGGCGGACAGTGGCAGTGATCCAAGGCTGTGGGTTAGTGGTGCGAGAGCGGCGAAGGGAAAGGGGAGCGAGCGAGTCTAGCTGAGTAGAAAGGGTAGAGTTGAGAGCAGTAATCTGATCATCAAGACTGGGTAGAGAGGAGAGGGCGGCGAGGTGGGGTGTGAGGCGCTCCGAAAGATGGGTGGGGTCCAGAGAGCGGAGATCTCTGTGAGGGAGTAAAACGGATTTACAGGGGAAAGGAGTGTGAGTGAGGAGGCAGGTGAGAAGATTATGATCAGAGAGAGGGATCACAGAGTTGGTGAGGGTGGACACAGTGCAGCGGTAGGAGATGATGAGGTCGAGGGTATGACCAAGTTGGTGAGTGGGTGAGGTGGGGTGGAGGAAGAGGTTGGCAGCGTCAAGGAGAGATAGAAGGCGGGCGGCAGAGGAGTCGTTAGGGATATCCATGTGGATATTGAAGTCTCCGAGGATCAGAGTGGGCATGGAGAAGGAGAGAAGGAATGTGAGGAAGGGGTCAAAGTCATTAAAGAAGTTGGAAGTGGGGCCCGGAGGGCGGTAGATGACAGCTACAAGAATCTGGAGGGGGTGGTAGAGGCGAATAATGTGGGCTTCAAAGGAAGGGAAGGAAAGGGAAGGGGGAGGAGGGATAGTGCGAAAGCGACATTGGGGGGCGAGAAGGAAACCGACACCTCCTCCTTTTCCGGTGAGTCTGGGGGAGTGGGAGAAGAAGAGGCCTGCACTGCAGAGAGCAGCAGAAGAGACCGTGTCGTCCGGCGACAGCCATGTTTCAGTTAGGGCGAGGAGGAGTAGAGAACTGGAAAGGAAAAGGTCCAGGATGAAAGGGATCTTACTTAAAACGGAGCGGGGGTTCCAGAGGCCACACTTGGCATCAGCAAGCCTGATGCTCAGATTGATTGGTAACCACTGGAGATTTTTGAGGAGGGGAGTAACATGCCCAGAGAGTTTGTGCACAAAGATGATCCAGGCAGCAGAGTGAAGTATATTGTACTGGTACACTACTTTGCCCATAGTAAGTGCTCAGTAAATACCATTGATCGATTGAGTGCTGTACCACAGTAAACTCTCAATAAATACGATTGGGAGTGTAAACTGTAACAGAGTTGGTGGACACATTCCCTGCCCACAATGAGCATGAATCCATCCTCATTTTACCTATCGACTGTTTATTTTACTATTTATCTCAGTCATTCCCTAAGCCAACTTTTCCAGGAGTTGTTCAGACATGAAATATCCAGATTTCTGTCAGGCTGCTGTTTCTGGACAAAGTGCTAAACATTACTTTTCCATGCTAAACATTACTTTTCCATGCCTCTTACCCTTTTTTCTTCAATGGTTAGAGGTATAGTTTGTTGAAACAATATCTGTTACTTTCATTTTTCTGATTTTGTAAAAAAAATCCCACCAGTGATTTGCCTGTCACATGCTATGAAAGGATGGAGGACATGAGCAAATCAGGCTCAGAAAGATCGTATTTGGCTTCTTCTATTATATATTCATTCATTCATTCAATTGTATTTATTGAGTGCTTTCTCTGTGCAGAGCACTGTACTGAGCGCTTGGGAAGTTCAAAAGGGCAGTTTATAGAGATGGTCCCTACCCAGATCGTATTTGGCTTCTTCTATTATATATTCATTCATTTATTCAATTGTATTTATTGAGTGCTTTCTGTGTGCAGAGCACTGTACTAAGCGCTTGGGAAGTTCAAAAGGGCAGTTTATAGAGATGGTCCCTACCCAACAGGCTCACAGTCTAAAAGGGGGGAGAGAGACAAAAAAAAAACAAAACAAGTAGATCGGTGTCAATACCATCAGAATAAATAGAATTATAGCTATATACACATCATTAATAAAATATAGTAAATATGTACTAATGAAATAAATATGAACCCTATACAACTTCTTTATTAAACAGAACAATAAGAACAGTAAGCTTGCATTTTTGGGTACTACACAGTTGATAGTTGGGGAGATACAGGGGAAAGTCCCTGAGTTGGCATGAGTACTTCGTGTGAAATAACCAAACTTCCAGGAATTTATTTCCATTTCAATTCAAGTTAAAATTAAGCTACATCTCTTTCCCATAATACATTCTGGAAAAAGCTGATGCCAACAGTCTTACTCTTTTCGAGAACACAAATAAGGTTTGAAATTCAAATTGTCGGTGTCTTCTCTCCATATAAAATTCTCCGTATAAAATAAATGCCTGGGCTTGGACTTCCTGCCAGGATTCAAATGTGCAGGCACCTGTATTCACTGCCTGAGCTATTTAATGGACGGAAAGAGAGAGCTGCTGGGAGGAGAGAAGTGAGCAGCTGCTGTTGGGGAGAAGTAGGCTGGGAAGGGGAAAGGTAAAATAATCAAACTTCCAGGAATTTATTTCCATTTCAATTCAAGTTAAAATTAAGCTGCATCTCTTTCCCGTAATACATTCTGGAGAAAAGCTCTGGAGTTGGGAGAGGCTTGAAGGAGAGTGTTCTGGGGAGTATTCTAGACTGTGAGCCCGTTTTTGGGTAGGGATTGTCTCTATCTGTTGCCGAATTGTACTTTCCAAGTGCTTAGTCCAGTGCTGTGCACACAGTAAGTGCTCGATAAATACGCTTGATTGGATGAATGAATGAACGAGTGCTGGGGCACCGGGAAGCTTGTGGGTGCGGAGGTGAGTTGAACATGGAAGAGTGATTCCAGAAAGAAAAGTGGTCAAGAGGAACAGGGAGGTGAAAGAAAGTAGTTGGAGTGGAAGAGGCGTCACGGAGAAGAGCAGGCCTGGAGTTGGCAGGACAGAGGTGGGAGAAGTCCCAGTAGACAGAGAAAGAAGAGTGTTTTATTGAGTTTTCACTATGTGCAGAGCACTGCAGCAAGCATTTGGGAGAGTGCAGTAGAGCCGGTAAACACGATCCCTTCCCACAAAGGGCAGAAAAGAGGAAATAGCATAGTCTGCCAACTCGATTAAATTGCATTCTCCCAGGCGCTTAGTATAGTGCTCTGCCCGCAGTAAGTGTTCAGTAAACATGATTGATTGGTTAATCAGAAAGGGATGAGAGAAGAACATCGAGCGGCTGTAATCTCGTTGTGGGCAGGGAACATGTCTACCGACTTTTACGTTTGTACTCTCCCAAGTGCTTTAGTGCAATGCTCTGCACATAGTGAGTGCTCAGTAATTGCCATTGATTGATTCCCAGACTGAGCCCCTTCCTTCCTCTCCCCCTCGTCCCCCTCTCCATCCCCCCATCTTACCTCCTTCCCTTCCCCACAGCACCTGTATATATGTATATATGTTTGTACATATTTATTACTCTATTTATTTTACTTGTACATATCTATTCTATTTATTTTATTTTGTTAGTATGTTTGGTTTTGTTCTCTGTCTCCCCCTTTTAGACTGTGAGCCCACTGTTGGGTAGGGACTGTCTCTATATGTTGCCAACTTGTACTTCCCAAGCGCTTAGTACAGTACTCTGCACACAGTAAGCACTCAATAAGTTCGATTGATTGATTGATTGATGAGGGGAGACATCCACTGAAGGCAGGGAGAGTAAAGGGCGTGGGTGACAAAGGGAAAAAGAGGATTACAAGGAAAGAGAGTGAAAAGTAAAGTGGCCAGATTTTGGTCACCTTAGGAGAGATGAAAGGGGGGCTGCAGGAGAAGATCAAGTCTTAAAGGGCAAGGCTGAGGTCTCCCCCTTCTAGACTGTGAGCCCGTTGTTGGGTAGGGACCGTCTCTATATGTCGCCAGCTTGTACTTCCCAAGTGCTTAGTACAGTGCTCTGCACACAGTAAGCGCTCAATAAATACAATTGAATGAATGAATGAATGAGGTGATAATGATGCAACCCAAGAAAAGCAGATGCCCATACAGCTCCGACCTTACAGCTGCCAGACTTTTGGGTGGCAGGACGGAATTCTTGAGATTTGTGATCTCTCTTCCTTGTGGGACATTTGGTCTCATTAAGTAGAGGAATACAGGTGGAGAGAAAGATGGTGGTAGCAGAAGAAAAGGCAAAGGAGAACAGGGAGCGAGGTCAATGAAAAATATAAAATCAAGTTTGCTACCTTCATAGAGTGAGTACTTTGATAGCGGTGGATAAAAGCGGCAGGTAAAATCACGGAGAAATCACTAGACTCCATCTTTTGACATAAAGACCCACTACATAAGACCTGTATCGTCTTGGGTATAAAACACCAAAATAACTTAAAAAGCAAATTATGAACTTCAGGGATGAGCTGCTAGAAGCAACTTACATCAGTTCCATACTGAAGATTAGGTCGGCATTTATTATCCCAAAGTCTTGCTTTGTTTCCCCCCGTGGACACACATTTAATCTTGTGGTACAGAATTATGTGAGAAATTAATGTGCCTTAGGTGTCTCACAAAATTTTAAATGCCATAAAAGTATTAAGTAATAACATGCTTAAATTAAATAAAAACTGAGATGCCTACCAATTAAGGAAACTACCAAGAAAACAAGACGTTAGCTTCGGATTCATTATACTGTGTAGAAGCTTTTGGGGAATGACAAAGAAGCAGTGTGGCCTAGTGGATAGAGCACAGGCCTGGGAATCAGAAGGATCTGGGTTCCAATCCCGGCTCCGCCGCTTCTCTGCTGGCTGACTTTGGGCTAGTCATTTAACTTCTCTGAGCCTCAGTTACCTCATCTGTGAAGTGGGGATTAAGGCAGTGAGCCCCATGTGGGACGTGGATTAGGTCTAACCTGATTAGCTTGTATCTACCCAGGCATTTACTCCGGTGCCCGGCGTGTAGTGCACACCTCACAAATACCAAAAAAAAAATAAATCTGAATTTTTTTAGGAACTTTAAGTCTATAATTTCTTCATTCCAGCTGTCTGTAGACTTGTAGGGGAACTAGAGCAAAAAGAGTCTCCTAACACTGGTACGTTTCCCACTTGTGAAAGTGAAAAGGAGATGTGAAGAATTTGGAGAGAGCCCAGAAGAGAGCAAAGCGTTTGGATGATAGGCCCTTGGGGGAAAGGCTAAAAGAATTGGATTTATTTAGTTAGGCCCAGGAGAGAAGGCTAAGAGGACACTTAATAAAAGCCTTCAGGTTTACGAAGGAATATTGAGATGAGGATCCATTTTTTTTCTCTGGGTCCATTGAATATAGGTTTGAGGAAATGGACTTAAATTGCATGCCACATTTTGATTAGTCATTAGGAAGGATTTCCAAACTAAGGGTTGTGAGGCAGTGGAACACATTGCTAAAGGATATATTGTAATCCATGGAGAATTTTAAGAAAATGATGCATAACAACCCTGCTTGGAATCAGAAGATAGTAATCAATCAGTCCTATTTTTTGAGTACTTACTGTGTACTAAGTGCTTGGGGGAGTACAGTGTAACGGTATAGCAGAAGCATTCCCTGCCCAAGATGAGCTTACAGTATAGAAGGATCATAATTGTGGTATTTAAGC
Source organism: Tachyglossus aculeatus (assembly GCF_015852505.1). Taxonomy (NCBI): domain Eukaryota; kingdom Metazoa; phylum Chordata; class Mammalia; order Monotremata; family Tachyglossidae; genus Tachyglossus; species Tachyglossus aculeatus. Next base: position 155,498,813 of record NC_052067.1, read on the forward strand.
ACAAACTATGTGCCAAACACTGTGCAAGCACTGATCAGACTGTCTCATAGAGCTCCGAATCTGAGAGGGAGGGAGAACAGGTATTTTATCCCCATTTTACAGATGAGGTAACGGAAGCACAGAGAAGATAAAAGGACTTGTCCAAAGTCAATCAATCATATTTATTGAGTGCTTACTGTGTGCAGAGCACTGTACTAAGTGCTTAAAGTCCCACAGCAGGAAACTGGCAGAACTGGGATTAGAACCCAGGTCCTTTGACTCCAGGGCCCAGGCCCTTTTCACTGGGACATGCTGCCTATAGTGGCTGTCCCAATAATTTTGGTAATGTGATTTGCTTCTGCCATATGGTGATGATGATGATGTTGGTATTTGTTAAGCGCTTACTATGTGCAAAGCACTGTTCTAAGCACTGGGGGGAACACAAGGAGATGAGGTTGTCCCATGTGGGGCTCACAGTCTTAATCCCCATTTTACAGATGAGGAAACTGAGGCACAGAGAAGTGAAGTGACTTGCCCAAGGTCACACAGCAGACATGTGGGGGAGGTGGGATATGATTTTTTTGGTCAGTCAGTCCACTAATGATATTTATTGAGTGCTTACCGTGTGCAGAGTGCTTTACTAAGTGTTGGGAGAATACAGTACAACAGAATTGGTAGACATGTTCTCTGCCCCCAACAAGCTTACACGCCTGGGGGGTCAAAGGCCTAGTCACCACCAGAATTAATTGTTCATTATTTAGGCTGCAATGGTGAGCTGTGATCATTCCTACGTGATTCTGTTGAGCAGTGGACATTCCAGCAGCTGATCACTGTAGCCATTAAATATGGTAGTGTTACAATATGGTAACTCTACGGTCCATATATTAGTGAATGTGGAGGCGCAGTCGAAGATACCTTAATAAAAATAAGAATAATAAGGCAAATTGTGGTATTTGTTAAGCACTTAAAATGTGCCGGGCGCTGAACTAAGCCCTGGGGTGGATACCATCAATGATTATATGATCATGTGCTCCAGGAGAGTAGAACTTCTAATAATTTCTTTACTCCCTTTCTTTCTCGGTTTTACTGATAAAATACAACATTTTATCCTGTATAATATGTAATGCCATTGGGGGACATGAATGTACCAAGTGCTCTAGTGTTCTGCACCCACACTACTGCTCCGGTTGATTGAAGCTCCATTTAACCAGGAGCTCTGTAAAAATTCAGGGAACCGGACCTTTCTGAATTACCATTTTTGTCTCCTAGAACAAAATTTTCATTTAATTATGTATGATTGTACTGATTATTGTCTTTATTAAACACCTACTCTATACTGAACACACCTGCGGGGTAGATCCAAGATAACCTGATCAAATACCTGAATCACATAATGGAAATTCCACATATTCTGTAGCAGTGAAACTGTTCTGTTTATCGTTATATTGCACTCTTAGTAATATGATAGTAATATGATAATATAGTAGTAGTAATATATATATATGATAAATTATCATGTATAATATATAATAATACAATTGACTGACTGAATCATTGGAAAGCATAAAGCATGTAGAGCACTTTATTAGTGGACATAAGTGAGGATCAAAATGAGGCAGTATGTTATTGATCATTCAGTCGTATTTATTGAGCACTTACTCTGTGCAGAGCACTGTACTAAGTGCTTGGAAAGTACAATTTGGCAACAAACAGGGATAATCCCTACCCAACAACGGGCTCACAGGCTAGAAGTGGGGAGACAGACAACAAAACAAAGCAAGTAGACAGGCGTCAATAGCATCAATATACTGTGAGCCCGTTGTTGGGTAGGGACCGTCTCTTTGTTACCGATTTGTACTTCATTCATTCATTCAATCGTATTTATTGAGCACTTACTGTGTGCAGAGCACTGTACTAAGCGCTTGGGAAGAACAAGTTGGCAACATATAGAGACTGTCCCTACCCAACAGCAGGCTTACAGTCTTGAAGGGGGAGACAGACAGCAAAACATGTGGACACGTGTCAAGTCGTCAGAAGAAATAGAATTAAAGCTGGATGCACATCATTAACAAAATAAATAGAATAGTAAATATGTACATGTGAATGTATATGTATATGTCCTCACTCTGCCACTTCCCCCCACTCAATTTCCATGCATGCTTGCAGAAAGCAGGGCCTGGGAGCAAGATGAATCGATCTGCTGTCTTGAATAAGGCACTGCATTTTTTTTTTTCGCATGAAGTTTGAGGAGAAACAGGTGTGAGAAGGCTGAATTAGGAGTCTCGAGAGGGAGATAGGCTGCTCAGAACATTAGAGCAGGAACTGAATCAGGTGAAGAGGGGAGGAGGTGAGGAAAAAATTGAGATTCTTCTTATTGGATAATATTAAAAGGGCTATTGGATCCTGGGTTACATCAGCAGTTAGTGTACTTTGTAGCTCTGGATTTTACGTGTTGTGGTCTTTCGGAACAAGGGGGACCTTACCCACCGCAAAACTCCATAATAAAATTAGCACTTAGGAAATCCCAGCCTGTCCAGGAAAGTCAACATGTTTCTCTAAAGTGTAGTCTAACCTCACACACCTTCGGGAATTATTGAAAGAATCTTTTTAAATAATCCGAACAATCGTGAAATTGGAAGGAATGCACTGTTAGGGATGGAACAATCCAAAAGATAAGAACCAGATTATGGGTAAGTGGGCTGGTTTTTTTCATGGAAGAGTGACAGCGGGGCCCCTGGAGGTTAGCTGCCTAGAACTAGTTTCAGTTCAGTTTTCATAAAAGATCTGGAAGGTGAATTACGTAATGAGCTGTCCGGATTTACAGATAACGCTGGATTCCTCCGGATGGCGAAATGTCACAGTGTTGGGGAGAAAATGAAGAAAGACCTCATAAAGTTGAATGAGTGAACAGACAGCGGCATCTAATTTTCATTGTGCACAAGCGCTTTGGTGACACACCCAGCTAAAAGGAATTCAGAAAACACGACTAGGAGCCCCAAGCCCTCGGGCGCAAAGCAAGGAAAAAGTCTTGGGGTGCTTTTGAGTATTTTGGCCAATAATTAACCCAGCATACTCCGGCAGGTAAAAAGACTAACAGAACTTTGGGGACATCAGTCATCAGGAGAGGTATGGCCCTTCAAGGCCCTACTGAGAGCTCACCTCCTCCAGGAGGCCTTCCCAGACTGAGCCCCTTCCTTCCTCTCCCCCTCGTCCCCCTCTCCATTCCCCCCATTTTACCTCCTTCCCTTCCCCACAGCACCTGTGTATATGTATATATGTTTGTACATATATACGGGAATTACTGAAAGAATCTTTTTAAATAATCCGAACAATCGTGAAATTGGAAGGAATGCACTGTTATGGATGGAGCAATCCAAAAGATAAGAACCAGATTATGGGTAAGTGGGCTGGTTTTTTTCGTGGAAAAGTGTAAGCGGGGCCCCTGTATTACTATACTCTATTACTCTATTACTCTATTTATTTTACTTGTACATATCTATTCTATTTATTTTATTTTGTTAGTATGTTTGGTTTTGTTCTCTGTCTCCCCCTTTTAGACTGTGAGCCCACCGTTGGGTAGGGACCGTCTCTATATGTTGCCAACTTGGACTTCCCAAGCGCTTAGTACAGTGCTCTGCACACAGTAAGCGCTCAATAAATACGATTGATGATGAGGAGATATAGGAAACAAAAGACTCAGTTTATCACCATATAATCCATGGCATGTTTGCTGCTGGAATTCCGGGTGCAGATTGGTTGCTCTGTTTTACGGGAGATCTGTATACGTGCAAACCCCGCATTACGAGCAGTCAAAGGTAAATGCGTGTGCAGCTGCTGCTTGAAAAAAACTGCTTCCTTCTTGACCTGTGTTTGCTCTTCTATACAGCTTTTAGTTCAGGTGCAGCATCAGTTTAGACCTTGTTTTCATGTATCCTGAAAACATTTCTTTTGTCTTCCCTTGCTTCCTTTCAGTTTCCCAAATTCCACTTGCATACAGCAACCGGTTGGGTATCCGCTCTTTTCACACGGGTTTGTTGAAGTGAGCAGAGCTTCATGGCCAGGAGGCAGACTTGGCTCCGGGGCTGTGGTGTTCCCTGCCATTTCTTTTTGAATAAAACCCTTCAGTGATGCTGATGGACCTGCTCAGTGAGTGAAAATGGCACCTGAAACCCAGGTTTCACAGATGCTGGGAAGATCGGACAACGCTACTGCTCCCTAAAGCTGTAGTGTGTTCCGGAGCCTAATGTCCCACTGACACAACACCCGGTTCGACAATCTCTCGGAGGTTTTGCAGGCCTTGGTGATTCCATTTTCTTCTTCATTTTCTATCATTGCTCAGTGGCCTGCATCATAATAATAATAATGGCATTTGTTAAGCGCTTACTATGTGCAAAGCACTGTTCTAAGCACTGGGGAGGTTGCGAGGTGATCAGGTTGTCCCACAGAGGGCTCACAGTCTTAATCCCCATTTTACAGATGAGGTAACAGGCCCAGAGAAGTGACTTGCCCAAAGTCACACAGCTGACAGTTGGTGGAGCCGGGATTTGAACCCATGATCTCTGACTCCAAAGCCCGAGCTCTTTCCACTGAGCCACGCTGCATAGAGAACTGAATTCTGTGACAGCGTTTAGCTTCCTGTTGCCGGTGTCGATCTTTGGGTTCATTCATTCATTCAGCCGTATTTATTGAGCACTTACTGTGTGCAGAGCACTGTACTAAGCGCTTGGGAAGTACACATTGGCAACATATAGAGACGGTCCCTATCCAGAAGTGGGCTCACAGTCTAGAAGGGGGAGAAAGAGAACAAAACATATTAATAAAATGAATATGTACAATATGAAGCAGCATGGCTCAGTAGAAAGAACAGGGACTTTGGAGTCAGAGGTCATGGGTTCAAATCCCAGCTCCGCCACTTGTCTGCTGTGTGACTTTGGGCAAGTCACTTCACTTTTCTGGGCCTCAGTTACCCCATCTGTAAAATGAGGGTGAAGACTGTGAGCCCCACGTGGGACAACCTGATCACCTTGTATCTATCCCAGCGCTTAGAACAGTGCTCAGCACATAGTAAGCACTTAACAAATGCCATTATTATTGTCTCCCCCTTTTAGACTGTGAGCCCACTGTTGGGTAGGGACTGTCTCTATCTGTTGCCAATTTGTACTTGCCAAGTGCTTAGTACAGTGCTCTGCACACAGTAAGCGCTCAATAAATACGATTGATGATGATGATGTACAAGTAAAATAGAGTAATAAATATGTACAAACATATATACATATATACAGGGGTAAGGTAGGAGGAGAGACCTGATCTAGTGCCTTAAAGCTAATGGTAAGGAGTTTATGTTTGAGATGCGAAGGTGGGTGGGCTGAACCATTGCAAGTTCTTGAGGAGCGGGGCGGGCGAAAGGGGCTCAGTGATTTTTCAGAAAAATGATCCAGGCAGCAGGGTGAGGTATAGACCGGAGAGGGGAGAGGCAGGGAGGTCATCAAAGAGAAGCAGCGTGGCTCAGTGGAAAGAGCCTGGGCTTTGGAGTCAGTGGTCATGGGTTCAAATCCCGCTCCGCCACTTGTCAGCTGTGTGACCTTGGGCAAGTCACTTAACTTCTCTGGGCCTCAGTTACCTCGTATGTAAAATGGGGGTTGACTGTGAGCCCCCCGTGGGACAACCTGATCACCTTGTATCCCCCCAGCGCTTAGAACAGTGCTTGGCACATAGTAAGCGCTTAATAAATGCCATCATTATTATTATTATTATCGAAGAGGCTGGTGCAGTAATCCACGTGGGAAACAAGGGCTTGAATCAGTGTGACAGCAGTTTGGATGGAGAGCCCCATTCATTCATTCATTCATTCAATCGTATTTATTGAGCGCTTACTGTGTGCAGAGCACTGTACTAAGCGCTTGGGAAGTCCAAGTTGGCAACATATAGAGATGGTCCCTACTGAACAGTGGACTCACAGTCTAGAAGGGGGAGCCCCAGAGCACTTATGGACATATCTGTAATTTATTTATTTCTATTAATGTCTGTCTCTCCCTCTAGACTGTAAGCTCGTTGTGGGCAGGGAATGTGTCTGTTTATTGTTATATTGTATATTGAAGCAGCGTGGCTTAGTGGCAAGAGCCCGGGCTTGGGAGTCAGAGGTCGTGGGTTCAAATCTCGGCTCCCCCACTTGTCAGCTGTGTGACTTCGGGAAAGTCACTTCACTTCTCTGGGCCTCAGTTCCCTTGTCTGTTAAATGGGGATTAAGACTGTGAGCCCCATGTGGGTCAACCTGATAACCCTGTATCTAACCCAGCGCTTAGAACAGTGCTCGGCCCATAGTAAGCGCTTAACAAAAGCCATCATTATTGTAATTATACTGTACTCTCCCAAACGCTTAATACAGTGCTTTGTACACAGAGTAAGCGCTTAATAATATGACTGAATGAATGAACGAATTAATGGAGAGGAAATAGCAGGCACTGAAGGTGCTGTGAAGGTAGATCTGACAGTTTTTATGAAAGATCGAATCTGTGGGTTGAATGAAAGAGATGAGACAGATAACGCCAAGTTTGGGTTTGTGAGACGGAGGATGATGTCGTCGTCTACGGTAGTAGGATGTTTGGGGAGGGGGGAGACAGGGTTTGGGTGGGAAGGCGAGGAACTCTGTTTTGGACACGTTTAGTTTGAGGTATCGGTGGGAAAGCCAAGGGCAGACATCCTGAAACCAGGAGGATATGTGAGACTGCAGAGAAGGAGAAGAGAGGTCAGGGCTGGAGAGGTACGGCTTCCCTGATGCCATCTGATCCACTGCCTCAATCAATCAGTCAATCAATTGAATTTATTGAGCTGTTACTTTTTGAGATCCATACTAAGTGCTTGGGAGGGTACAAGACTGCAGATTGTTGCCGACTTGTACTTCCCAAGCGCTTAGTACATCATCATCATCAATTGTATTTATTGAGCGCTTACTGTGTGCAGAGCACTGTACTAAGCGCTTGGGAAGTCCAAGTTGGCAACATACAGAGACAGTCCCTACCCAACAGTGGGCTCACAGTCTAAAAGGGGGAGACAGAGAACAAAACCAAACATGCTAACAAAATAAAATAAATAGAATAGATATGTACAAGTAAAATAAAATAAATAAATAGAGTAATATGTACAAGCATGTATACAGGTATACATAGTACAGTGCTCTGCACACAGTAAGCGCTCAATAAATGCGATTGAATGAATTTGGTGGACACGTTCCCTGCCCACAGTGAGCTCTCAGTCTAGAAAGCTGCTTCCGTTTCCTTTAGATTTGCTATCAGCTCATAACACCTGGCTGGTTTGTTGGAGAGGTTTATCATCTTTTCCATTTCTTCTTGGATTGTGCCTCCAGGCAGCGGTCATCTGCCTGCAGCGGTTCTTGAATGGCCTGGCTTTGGGTCTTGGGGTGAGGCCCCCCGAATCCATTGAGTTTTCTAGAGAAGTAGAAGCGTGTCTGCATCCATACTTCTTGCATCCTCCAGAGTGACTGCTTAGAATAAATGGAATATGATTCACGCCACTCATTGTTGCTTTATCTCCTTGGTGACAGGGAGTGGCCTGATTCAGGTTCCTACCTCTTGGATGTAGGAGGTCAGGCCAGAATTAGGGCATTTGGTAAGCACCCCCTCCCTGTTTTAAGCACTGGGGTACGTACAAGATAATCAGGTTGGACACCGGGGCAGCCTCCCTGTCCCACATGGGACTCACAACTTCAGCCCCCATTTTACAGATGAGGTAACTGAGGCACAGAGAAGTGAAGCGACTTGCCCAAGGCCACGTAGCAGACAAGTGGCAGACCTGGGATTAGAACCCAGATCCTTCCTACTCCCAGGCCCGTCTTCTCGGTCTTCTAGACTGTGAGCCCACTGTTGGGTAGGGACCGTCTCTATATGTTGCCAACTTGTACTTCCCAAGTGCTTAGTACAGTGCTCTGCACACAGTAAGCGCTCAATAAGTACGATTGAATGAGTGAATGAATCCACTAGGCCTTGCTGCTTCGCTGATTAAATGGTCTCAGAGTCTTTGTGAAACTTACCTCAGCAGCCAAATTGACTAAGCAGTTCCCCAAGTCGATATTTACTGACTATATCAAATGCTGTCGTATAGTCCATGAAAATCATCAATCAATCCATTAGTCGATCAGTGGTATTTTTTGAGACTTTACTGTGTGCAGAGCACTGTACTAAATAATAATAATAATAATAATAATAATGGCATTTATTAAGTGCTTACTATGTGCAAGGTACTGTTCTAAGCGCTGGGGAGGTTACAAGGCAATCACGTTGTCCCACAGGGGGCTCACAGTCTTCCTCCCCATTTTACAGATGAGGGAACCGAGGCCCAGAGAAGTGAAGTGACTTGCCCAAAGTCACACAGCTGACAGGAGGCAGAGCTGGGATTTGAACCCATGACCTCTGACTCCAAAGCCCGAGCTCTTTCCACTGAGCCACGAGAAAAGCAGCATGGCTTAATGGAAAGAGCACAGGCTGGAGAGTCAGAGACCGTGGGTTCTAATCCCGGCCTCGCCACTTGTCTGCCGTGTGACCTTGGGCAAGTCACTTCACTTCTCTGTGCCTGTTACCTCATCTGTAAAATGGGGATTAAAAGTGTGTGCCCCACATGGGACAACATGATAACCCTGTATCTACCCCAGGCACAGATTAAGCACTTAACAAATCATCATCATCAATCGTATTTATTGAGCGCTTACTATGTGCAGAGCACTGTACTAAGCGCTTGGGAAGTACAAATTGGCAACATGTAGAGACAGTCCCTACCCAACAGTGGGCTCACAAATACCATATTCTGTGCCTGTTACCTCATCTGTAAAATGGGGATTAAAACTGTGTGCCCCACATGGGACGACATGATTACCCTGTATCTACCCCAGTGCTTGGCACATAGTAAGCACTTAACAAATACCATAATAATAATAATAATAATTATTATTATTATTATTATACCACAGAATTGATAGAATCAATCAGTCAATCAATCGTATTTATTGAGCACTTACTGTGTGCAGAGCACTGTACTAAGCGCTTGGGAAGTACAAGTCCTTCCTTCCTCTCCCCCTTGTCCCCCTCTCCATCCCCCCCATCTTACCTCCTTCCCTTCCCCACAGCACCTGTATATATGTATATATCTTTGTACATATTTATTACTCTATTTATTTATTTTATTTGTACATATTTATTCTATTTATTTTATTTTGTTAGTATGTTTGGTTTTGTTCTCTGTCTCCCCCTTTTAGACTGTGAGCCCACTGTTGGGTAGGGACCGTCTCTATATGTTGCCAATTTGTACTTCCCAAGCGCTTAGTACAGTGCTCTGCACATAGCAAGCGCTCAATAAATCCGATTGATGATGATGATGATGAAGTCGGCAACATAGAGACAGGGGGGATTCCTTGCCCAGCAGTAGTTTACAGTCTAGAGGGGGAGGCAGGTATTCAAATAAATTCTCGATACATACGTAAGTGATGCGAGGACGAGGGTGGGGTGAATAAAAAGAGCTTAAAGGGTACAGATCCAAGCGTAGGGATGACGGATAAGGGAGAGGGATTGGGGAAATGAGGGCTTGGTTGGGAAAAGGCTCCTGGAGAAGATGGGATTTAATAAGGTGGGGAAGACTGAGCTACAGTAAGTAGGTTGGTATTGGAGGAGCCAAGCACGTGGGCTGTGACTTGTAGTAGGAAATCGGTGCGGTGAGTTCGGAGGGTGTGAGCTTATTGAGTGCTTCAAAGCTGAAGGTAAGGAGTTTCTGTTTGATGCCGAGGTGGATGGGCAACTACTAAAGGTTTTCGAGAAGTGGGAAGATGAAAATGATGATGCTAATAATAGTAATTCATTCAGTCGTACTTATTGAGCGCTTACTGTGTGCAGGGCACTGTACCAAGCGCTTGGGAAGTCCAAGCTGGCAACATATAGAGACGGTCCCTACCCAACAGTGGGCTCACAGTCTATTGAGAAGCAGCGTGGCTCAGTGGAAAGAGCCCGGGCTTTGGAGTCAGAGGTCATGGGTTCGAATCCCGGCCCCGCCACACGTCTGCTGTGTGACCTTGGGCAAGTCACTTAACTTCTCTGAGCCTCAGTTACCTCATCTGTAAAATGGGGATTAAGACTGTGAACCCCACATGGGACAACCTGATCACTTTGTATCCCCCCCAGCGCTTAGAACAGTGCTTTGCACATAGTAAGCGCTTAACAAATGCCAACATTATTATTATTATTATTACGTTCGATTCAATTCTCATCAACCCATACATTCAATCTGCAACCAAATCCTGTCAGTAATAATAATAATAATAATAATAATAATAATGGCATTTATTAAGCACTTACTATGTGCAAAGCACTGTTCTAAGCGCTGGGGGGATACAAGGTCATGAGGTTGTCCCACGTGGGGATTGTGATTTGGTACGCTCTTAAGGTGTGCCAGGCACTGTATTAAGTGCTGGGGTGGATACAAGTAAATTGCGTTGGACACAGCTCCTTATCCCCACATAATAATAGTAATAATAATAATAATAATGGCATTTATTAAGCACTTGCTATGTGCAGAGCACTGTTCTAAGCGCTGGGGAGGTTACAAGGTGATCAGATTGACTTGACACCTGTCCACATGTTTTGTTTTGTTGTCTGTCTCCCCCTTCTAGACTGTGAGCCCGTTATTGGGTAGGGACTGATTAGATATGTTGCCAATTTGTACTTCCCAAGTGCTTAGTACAGTGCTCTGCACACAGTAAGCGCTCAATAAATACGATTGAATGAATGAATGAATGAATGAATCAGATTGTCCCATGTGGGGCTCACAGTCTTTATCCCCATTTGACAGATGAGGGAACTGAGGCCCAGAGAAGTTAAGTGACTTGCCCAGAGTCACACAGCTGACAAGTGGCGGAGCCGGAATTTGAGCCCACGAGCTGTGACTCCAAAGCCCGGGCTCTTTCCACTGAGCCACGCTGCTTCCCCGTTTTACAGAATCCCCATTTTTCAGAAGAGGTAACTGAGTCACACAGAAGTGAAGTGACAAACGCCGGAGCCTGGATTAGAACCCAACTCCTCCTGACTCTCGGGCCCATGCTCTATCCGCTCGGCCGGGATGTGAGCGGATCGTTTTTGTAGAAAAATGATCGGGGCAGCAGGGTGAAGTATGGCTTTTGGAGTGGAGAGAGGCAAGGGGGCAGAAAGGGCAACCCCGAGGAGGCTGATGCCCTAGTCAAGGCGGGATAGGAAAGTGCGTGGAGTAACAGGAGCATCAGTTGTCTGCCACTTATAATAATAATAATAATAATAATAATAATAATAATAATGGCATTTATTAAGCGCTTACTATGTGCAAAGCGCTGTTCTAAGCGCTGAGGAGGTTACAAGGTGATCAGGTTGTCCCACGGGGGGCTCACAGTCTTCATCCCCATTTTCCAGATGAGGTAACTGAGGCCCAGAGAAGTGAAGTGACTTGCCCAAAGTCACACAGCTGACAACTGGCGGAGTCGGGATTTGAACCCATGACCTCTGACTCCAAAGCCCGGGCTCTTTCCAGTGAGCCACACTGCTTCTTACTATGTCCCACTGGGGGCTCACAGTCTTAATCCGCATTTTACAGAAGAGGTAACTGAGGCGTAGAGAAGTTAAGTGACTTGCCCAAAATCACACAGCTGACAATTGGCAGAGCTGGGATTTGAACCCATGACCTCTGACTCCAAAGCCCGGGCTCTTTCCAGTGAGCCACACTGCTTCTTACTATGTCCCACTGGGGGCTCACAGTCTTAATCCCCATTTTACAGAAGAGGTAACTGAGGCGTAGAGAAGTTAAGTGACTTGCCCAAAATCACACAGCTGACAGTTGGCAGAGCTGGGATTTGAACCCATGCCCTCTGACTCCAAAGCCCGGGCTCTCTCCACTGAGCCATGCTGCTTGTCAGCTGTGTGACTTTGGACAGGTCTCTTCACTTCTCTGCGCCTCATTCATTCATTCAATCGTATTTATTGAGAGCTTACTGTGTGCAGAGCACTGTACTAAGCGCTTGGGAAGTACAAGTCGGCAACAAAGGGAGACGGTCTCTACCCAGTGACCTCATCTGTAAAATGGGGAATAAGACTGTGAGCCCCACGTGGGACAACCTGATTATCTTGTATCTACCCCAGCGCTTAGAACAGTGCTTGGCACATAGTAAGTGCTCTGCACACAGTAAGCACTCAATAAACACAATTGATTGATTGATTAACGAATACCATCATTGTTATTATTATTATCTGTACTTTGACTTATTGCATTGGTTATGTCACCTGTACTCTGTAGCTACATTATGATCCTCCGAGTGGTCGGTTGACAACATTATTCAGTAGCTTATCTAGAAGTACAGTGTTTGGGATCTGGCTGACGACAGGCCTCCACACTTACCACATTTAGATATTTCCCCTTTTGTCCTGATGGTGATGATGATGGTGGCAGCTTTGAGTGCTAGGGAAATCTCAGTGTTTTCCATGCCGAGAGAGAGCTTATTTAAGGGGTAGCCCCTCTACGTTGTAGATGCCAGTTGGTGCACTGACATAAGCTCATTGTGGGTGGGGAATTTGTTTTTTTTTTTTTTACATTGTACTCTCCCAAGCACATAGTACAGTGCTCTGCACACAGTAAGCGCTCAATAAATACGATTGATGATGATGATGATGTCTGCTAACTCTTTGACGGTGTACTCTTTCAAGCCGTAGTACAGTGCTCTGCACATAGTAAGTGCTCAGTAAGGGCTGTCCATCACCTTGCCCTCACCTCCCTTCTCTCCTTCTCCAGCCCAGCCCGCACCCTCCGCTCCTCTGCCACTAACCTCCTCACTGTACCTCGTTCTTTCCCGTCCCGCCGCCGACCCCCTGCCCACGTCCTCCCCAATGACCTCATCTGTAAAATGGGAATTAAGACTGTTACTATTCTATTTATTTTGCTAATGATGCGCATATAGCTTTAATTCTATTTGTTCTGACGATTTTGACACCCGTCTACATGTTCTGTTTTGTTGTCTATCTCCCCCTTCTAGACTGTGAGCCCGTTGTTGGGTAGGGACCGTCTCCATATGTTGCCAACTTGTACTTCCCAAGCGCTTAGTACATGCTCTGCACACAGTAAGCGCTCATTAAATACGATTGAATGAATGACTAAATATGATTGATTCATTGATCAATTGGTATTCCACCGGGTCCCCACACTTTGCCATCTCTCCTGGCAGTGAATGTTGTGGTGACTTTCTCAATAATTGGCGTAGTGCCATGTCCTCCCAAAGTTTTTTGTCTTCAGTAGTTGTGGGCGGTTTGAGAATATTTGAAATGTTGGCTACCATCACTTGATGATTCGCCTCTTGTATGAGACGATGGGACTAGATCCATCTCCGCGCCGCAGAAGGGATGTGATGACACGTTCAGGATCTGATTATGACTCTGACCCTGTCACGAAGTGTTTGGTTCTGTGGGGGTTTGCCTGTTCTTTAGTTTGATTTGTGGGTCATGACAGGTTTCTGTAACCCTTGCTTCTCTCAGCTGGGAGTTGCTGGAAAGTGTTTTGGTGCTGTAATCTTTTGCTGCATGCAGTCCTTTGATTTGAGTCATCGGCCCCAAACTGTTTTTTAAGACTTTGATTTGTCAGTGCCCCCTTCCTTCATGGCTGCTTGGTGGAGAAAATGCCCCTTGGATGTTTAATTTGAAGTTGTGGGTGGAGTTTTCCGTTCAGGCATGGCCCTTTGATATTGGTGCAACACTCCTTGCTGGTGCTCTCGTTCTCCAAGAGCTCTACATTTAGCTGTCTTTGCTGTTTAAAGGCCATTTTTTGATGGAATAGCTGTATGGTCAGTGTGATTTTTGGAGCGTAACTCCAATGCCCATGCAGCTTTTGCTGTACGTCCTTTCCCCAAAACACTGACAGTTCTGCTCTGCTGCGAACCTCTTGTAGCTAGTCAGAGGTGAAGTCAACAGTGACCACATTGTAGGATTTTATACATATATAGATCATACCATAAAAATGTCAACAATTCCATTTTTATGTAAATTAACGTTTATTTTTAAAATGACTTTTAATTTTGTTAGTTTTCAGAAGGTTCCATTGCCACAAAAGTTCTGCTAGACTGTAAGGTCCTTGAGGGCAGAGGTCATCAGTCAATCGGTGGCAATTATTGAATGCTTACTGTGGGCAGAGTACTGTAGTAAGCGCTTGGGAGAGCCCCTTCCTTCCTCTCCCCCTCGTCCCCCTCTCCATCCCCCTCATCTTACCTCCTTCCCTTCCCCACAGCACCTGTATATATGTTTGTACATATTTATTACTCTATTTTACTTGTACAAATCTATTCTATTTTATTTTGTTAGTATGTTTGGTTTTGTTCTCTGTCTCCCCCTTTTAGACTGTGAGCCCACTGTTGGGTAGGGACTGTCTCTATATTGTTGCCAACTTGTACTTCCCAAGCGCTTAGTACAGTGCTCTGCACACAGTAAGTGCTCAATAAATACGATTGATTGATTGATTGAGAGTACACTACATTACTGTGTAGACACGTTCCTTGCCCACAAGGACCTCATGGACCGGAAGACGAGAGGGACCTTAAAATGAATAAATAAATTCCAGATGTATACATAAGTGCCGTGGGCCTGAGAGTGTGGCGAATATCTAAAAGGTGCAGATCCCAAGTGCAAGGTGGAAGGGAGGAGTAAGGGAAAAGATGGATTAATTGGAAGGCCTCTTGGAGGAGATGTTATTTTACTAAGGTTTTGAAAATGGCGAGAGTGGTGGTCTAGCCTATATGAAGGAAGAGGAACTTCCAGGCCTTTGGCAGTGAAATAGATGAGATCGAGGTGCAGTGAGAAGATTGGCATAAGAGGAATGAAGGGTGCAGACTGGATTGTTGTAGGAAATCAGCAGGGTACGGTAGGAGGGGGGCCAGCTGATTGAGTGCTTTAAAGCTAGTTAAAAGAAGTATCCGTTGCGGAGGTGGACTGGCAACCTCTAGAGGTTCTTTTTTTAAAAAATGGCATTTATTAAGCGCTTACTATGTGCCAAGCACTGTTCTAAGCACTGGGGAGGTTACAGGGTGATCAGGTTGTCCCTCAGGGGGCTCACAGTCTTAATCCCCATTTCACAGATGAGGGAACTGAAGCCCAGAGAAGTGAAGTGACTTGCCCAAAGTCACACCGTTGACAATTGGCGGAGCTGGGATTTGAACCCATGACCTCGGACTCCAAAGCCCGGGCTCTTTTTCACTGAGCCACACTGCTTCTCCAAGCAGTGGAGTTGAGGAGTGGAGAGACGTGGGCTGAGCGTTTTTATAGAAAAGTGATCTGGGCAGCAAAGTGAAGTATGGACTGGAGTGGGGAGAGGCAGGGAGGTCAGCGAGGGGGCTGATACAGTGGACAAGGCAGGATAGGATAAGTGTTTCAACCAATGTAGTAGAAGTTTGGATGGAGAAGAAAGGGCAGATTCTAGAGGTGCCGAGAACTAAAAGCCAACGGGATTTGGTGGCGGACTGAATATGTGGGTTGTGGGAGAGGTGCGTGGAGAGCTTGTTTTGGGCAGGAATGTATCTGTTTGTTTTGATATTGTACTCTCCCAAGCGCTTAGTGCTGTGCTTTGCCAAATAGTGAGCACTCAGTAAATACATTTGAGTGAATGACTAATGCCAAGGTTCCTGGAGGATAATAGTGTTGTCACAATGACGGGAAAGCAAGGGGGGCAGGGTTTTGGTTGGGGAGATGAAGAGTTCTGTTTTGGACATATTTAGTTTGGGGTGTCGGTGGGACATCCAGGTAGAGATGCCTTGAAGGCCGGGGGATATGCCAGTCTGCAAGGAAGTAGAAAGGTCATCATCATCATCATCATCATCAATCGTATTTATTGAGCGCTTACTATGTGCAGAGCACTGTACTAAGCGCTTGGGAAGTACAAATTGGCAATATATAGAGACAGTCCCTACCCAACAGTGGGCTCACAGTCTAAAAGGGGAGACAGAGAACAAAACCAAACATACTAACAAAATAAAATAAATAGAATAGACATGTACAAGTAAAGTAAATAAATAAATAGAGTAATAAGTATGTACAAACATATATACATATATACAGGTGTTGTGGGGTAGGGAAGGAGGTAAGATGGGGGGATGGAGAGGGGGACGAGGGGGAGAGAAAGGAAGGGGCTCAGTCTGGGAAGGCCTCCTGGAGGAGGTGAGCTCTCAGCAGGGCCTTGAAGGGAGGAAGAGAGCTAGCTTGGCGGATGGGCAGAGGGAGGGCATTCCAGGCCCGGGGGATGACGTGGGCCGGGGTTCGATGGCGGGACAGGCGAGAGCGAGGTACAGTGAGGAGATTGGCAGCAGAGGAGCGGAGGGTGCGGGCTAGGCTGGAGAGGGAGAGAAGGGAGGTGAGGTAGGAGGGGGCGAGGTGATGGACAGCCTTGAAGCCCAGGGTGAGGAGTTTCTGCCTGATGCGCAGATTGATCGGTAGCCATTGGAGGTTTTTGAGGAGGGGAGTAATATGTCCAGAGCGTTTCTGGACAAAGATAATCCGGGCAGCAGCATGAAGTATGGATTGAAGTGGAGAGAGACACGAGGATGGGAGATCAGAGAGAAGGCTGATGCAGTAGTCCAGACGGGATAGGATGAGAGATTGAATGAGCAGGGTAGCAGTATGGATGGAGAAGAAAGGGCGGATCTTGGCAATGTTGTGAAGCTGAGACCGGCAGGTTTTGGTCACGGCTTGGATGTGAGGGGTGAATGAGAGAGCGGAGTCGAGGATGACACCAAGGTTGCGGGCTTGTGAGACGGAAAGGATGGTAGTGCTGTCAACAGAGATGGCAAAGTCAGGGAGAGGGCAAGGTTTGGGAGGGAAGACAAGGAGTTCAGTCTTGGACATGTTGAGCTTTAGGTGGCGGGCAGACATCCAGATGGAGATGTCCTGAAGGCAGGAGGAGATGCGAGCCTGGAGGGAGGGGGAGAGAGCAGGGGCAGAGATGTAGATCTGGGTGTCATCAGCGTAGAGATGATAGTTGAAGCCGTGGGAGCGAATGAGGTCACCAAGAGAGTGCGTGTAGATTGAGAACAGAAGGGGACCAAGCACTGAACCTAGTGCCGGAGCGGTAATAGAGGTGGACGTCGAAGCCTTTGGGAGCGAATGACTTCTCCAAGGGAGCAGGTGTAGCTGAGTCCCAGAACCTTGAGGGACTCCCACTGCTAGGGGGTGGGAGGCAGAGGAGGAGCCCATGATGGACACGGAGAAAGAGCCTTCAGAGATACCGGAGGACAACGAGGAGAGGACAGTGCCAGTGAAGCCAAGGTTAGATAATGTTTCCAGGAGGGAGGTGAGGCCATTGGTTTTGGCGAGAAGAAGGTCATTTGGTGACCTTATAAAGAGCAGTTTCCATGGAGCGAAGAGGAGGAAGCTGGGTTGGTGGGAGTCAGGGCGAGAATTGAAGGAGAGGAAGTGGAGGTAGCAGGTGTGGACAGCTTGTAGAAGGAGTTTGGGAAGGAATGGTAGGAGGGAGATGGGGATAAGTAGAGGGAGCCATGAAATGAAGGGAGAGGGTTTTTTGTTTGTTTTTTTTAGGATGGGGAGACATGAGCATGTTTGAAAGCAGTGGGGAAGGAGCCATTGAAAAGTGAATAATGAAGACGGCAGGGAGGGGGAAAGTTTTGATAGGTGTGAAGGTGGGAGGTACAAGTGAAGCAGAGGAGAAGGGAGATCTCTTGAGATACTGTGGGGAAAGATGGAAGGGTCAAAGATTGGCTGGGGTGGTGAGGGGCTAGAGAGGAATGGGGAAAATTTGAGGAAGATCACGATCGTATAGTGTTCTGCACACAGTAGGCCTTCAACGTATACTGTTGATTGATTTGATGCTCTTCGATGTTAATCGGAGATAACCATTTTACATGATCTTCAAATGTCTCACTTGACAGGTGAATTGCAAGCATCAAAATAAGTAAAAATAAATCACACACATTGTAACTTTAATTTTTTCCAATCTCCTGTTTTTGAGCAACCACGCAGTGTTAGATTGCATAGGTAGTTGACGACTTTTCCAGTAGAGTGCAGCCTCTTCAAATGACTAAAGCTGCCTCTTCTAACATTTCTTATCTTACAGGTTTTTACACTGCAAGCAAATGCTTAGGACAGGGCTTTTACTTAATTAATATCTAGTAATAAAGAGCTCAGCATTATTTTAAATCACCAGTTCTCCAAGCCCAGTCTTTACCTGTTCTGTTCTAAAGTTGAGATTCCCTCTGAGCCGAATCCTTGGGAAAGAAATAATTTGTAAACAGCGTGGTTGGAACGGTTTTTAAAATCCTCAACGGTTCGATTTTTCAACTTAAATAGACCCTTGTAGTCCTCACTGCTGTGAAGCGGGGCTAGGCTTTGGAGAAAATGGTGCAAGATTTCAGTGCACCATCTTGTCTCGTGCACTATTCCTCTTCTCAGCCACCTGTGAGCTCCCAGCTGAGTGCCAGTGACTGGGGGAAGGGAGGAGAAGGGAAACCTGAATGCAGAAATGATTTATTTCTAAAGTTATATGTCAGTCAGTCATTCAGTCATATTTATTGAACGCTTACTGTGTGCAGAGTAAGAGAAGCAGCGTGGCTCAGTGGAAAGAGCACGGGCTTTGGAGCCAGAGGTCATGGATTCGAATTCCGACTCATCCACATGTCTGCTGTGTGGCCTTGGGCAAGTGACTGCACTGCTCTGAGCCTGTTACCTCATCTGCAAAATGGGGATTAAGATTGTGAGCCCCACGTAGGGCAACTTGATCACCTTGTATCCCCTACAAGTGCTCTGCACATAGTAAGTGCTTAACAAATGCCATTATTATTATTATTATAGGGACCGTCTCTATATGTTAAGCGCTTAGTACAGTGCTCTGCACACAGTAAGCGCTCAGTAAATACGATTGATTGATAGTAAGTGCTTGGGAGAGTACGGTGCAACATCAAACGCATTCCGTGCCCACAATGAGCTCACAGTCTAAAGGGGGAGACGGACATTAATATAAATAAATAAATTACATCTATGCATATGTGAGGTGGGGAAGGGAGAGAGGATGAATGAAGGAGCAAATATGAGCAAAGGGAGAAGAGAAGGGGGGGCTCAGTCAGGAGAGACTTCCTGGAGGAGATGTGCCTTCATCATCATCATCATCATCAATCGTATTTATTGAGCGCTTACTGTGTGCAGAGCACTGTACTAAGCGCTTGGGAAGTCCAAGTTGGCAACATATAGAGACAGTCCCTACCCAACAGTGGGCTCACAGTCTAAAAGGGGGAGACAGAGAACAAAACCAAACATACTAACAAAATAAAATACATAGAATAGATATGTACAAGTAAAATAAATAGAGTAATAAATATGTACAAACATATATGCAGGTGCTGTGGGGAAGGGAAGGAGGTAAGATGGGGGGGGGATGGAGAGGGGGATGAGGGGGAGAGGAAAGGCTTGGAAGTGGGGGAAAGCAATTATCTGTCTGATATGAGGAGGGAGGGCATTCCAGGCCACAGATAGGATTTGGGCGAGAGGTCGGCGGCGGGATAGACGAGATGGAGGTACAGCGAAAAGGTTTGCACCGGAGGAACGAAGTTTGCGGGCTGGGTTGTAGTAGGAGAGCAGTGAGGTGAGGGAGGAGTGCTTTAAAGTGCTTTAAAGCCGGTGGTGAGGAGGTTTGGCATGATGCGGAGGTGGATGGGCAACCCACTGGAGTTTCTTGAGGCGTGGGGAAACATGGTTGAACGTTTTTGAAGGAAAATGAACTGGGCAGCAGAATGGAGTATGGACTGGAGTGGAAAGAGACAGGGGGCTGGGAGGTCAGCAAGGAGACTGATACAATACGCAGTGTGGGATAAGATAATAATAATAATTACTAGGGTATTTGTTAGGCGCTTACTGTGTGCCAAGCACTGTTCTAAGCGCTGGGGTAGATACAGGGTAATCTGGTTGTCCCACGTGGGGCTCACATTTTTAATGCCCGTTTTGCAGATGAGGTAACTGAGGCACAGAGAAGTTAAGCGACTTGCCCAAGGTCACGCAGCAGACAAGTCTCTAGGCTGTAAACCTGGTGTGGTCGGGGATTGTCTCTTTTTATTGCTGAGTTGTACTTTCCAAGCACTTAGTACAGTGCTCTGCCCACAGTAATCAATCAATCAATCGTATTTATTGAGCGCTTACCATGTGCAGAGCACTGTACTAAGCGCTTGGGAAGTACAAGTTGGCAACATATAGAGGCGGTCCCTACCCAACAGTGGGCTCACTGTCTAGAAGTCAGTAAGCGCTCAATAAATATGATTGAATGAGTGAACGAATGAGTGAATGAACAAGTGGCGGAGCCAGGATTGGAACCCACATCCTCGGACTCCCAGCCCGTGCTTTTTCTGCTAAGCCACGCTGCTTCTCACAATAAGTGTTTACATTAAACATCTGGCTCTGTGGTGCAATGGATAGCGCATTGGACTTCTAGCGTAGAGGAAGCCATTCAGAGGTTGTGGGTTCGAGTCTTCCCCTCCCCACAGCACCTGTATATATGTATATATGTTTGTACATATTTATGAGAAGCAGCGTGGCTCAGTGGAAAGAGCACGGGCTTTGGAGTGAGGTCATGGGTTCAC
The DNA here is from genome assembly GCF_015852505.1 of Tachyglossus aculeatus. Taxonomy (NCBI): domain Eukaryota; kingdom Metazoa; phylum Chordata; class Mammalia; order Monotremata; family Tachyglossidae; genus Tachyglossus; species Tachyglossus aculeatus. The sequence continues at coordinate 155,519,418 of NC_052067.1, forward strand.
ATCCCAACTCCGCCACATGTCTGCTGTGTGATCTTGGGCAAGTCACTTAACTTCTCTGGGCCTCAGTTACCTCATCTGTAAAATGGGGATTAAGACTGTGAGCCCCACGTGGGACAACCTGATGAGCCTGTATCCTCCCCAGCGCTTAGAACAGTGCTTTGCACATAGTAAGCGCTTAACAAATGCCAATTATTGTTATTATTATTAAAGGGGTAGCAGTTTGGACGGAGAGTAAGGGGTGAATTTGGGCGATGTTGTGAAGGTAGAACCGACGGGATTTAGAAATGGCTTGGATCCGTGGGTGGAACAAGAGAGAGGAGTTAAGGATGATGATGACGATGACATTTGTTAAGCGCTTACTATGTGCAGAGCACTGTTCTAAGCGCTGGCGAGGATACAAGGTCAGCGTGGCGCAGTGGAAAGAGCCCGGGCTTTGGAGTCAGAGGTCAGGGGTTCAAATCCCTGCTCCGCCAGTTGTCAGCTGTGTGACTTTGGGCAAGTCACTGAACTTCTCCGTGCCTCAGTTACCTCATCTGTAAAATGGAGATGAAGACTGTGACCCCCTGTGGGACAACCTGATTACCTTGTATCCCCCCAGCGCTTAGAACAGTGCTTTGCACATAGTAAGCGCTTAATAAATGACATTATTATTATTATTATTATTATTATCAGGTTGTCCCACTTGGGGATAATACCAAGGGGACGGGCTTGGGAGACAGGAAGGGTGGTGATGCTGTCGACAGTGACGGCAAAGTGAGCGGGAGGACAGGGATTGGGTGGGAAGATAAGTTTTTAAGTTTTTAAGTCCGAACTTAAGTTTTTAAGTCCGAACTTAAGTTTTTAAGTTCGAACTTAAGTTTTTAAGTTCGGTTTTAGCTGTGTTACGTTGGAGGTGAAGGGAAGACATCCAGGTAGAGATGTCTTGAAGGCAGGAGGAAACGTGAGCCTGCAGGGAGGAGGAGAGATCAGGGCTGGAGAGGTAGACTTGGGTGTCATCAGCATAATGGTGATAGTTGAAACCCTGTGACTGGATGAGTTTTCCAAGGAAGTAGGTGGAGGTGGAGAAAAGAAGGGGGCCCAGAACTGAACCTTAAGGGACCCCCCCCAGTTAGGGGGTGGGAGGCAGAGGAAGAGCCCGCAAAAGCGACTGAGGAGGAATGGCCGGAGAAATAGGAGAAGAACCAGGAGAGGACAGTGTCAGTGAAGCCCAAGTTGGATAATAATAATAATGGCATTTGTTAAGCGCTTACTATGTGCAAAGCACTGTTCTAAGCGCTGGGGGGGATACAGGGTGATCAGGTTGTCCCACGGGGGGCTCCCAGTTGTAATCCCCATTTTACAGATGAGGTAACTGAGGCTCAGAGAAGTGACTTGCCCAAGGTCACACAGCAGACATGTGGATAGCGTTTCCAGGAGAAGGGGATGGTCGACAGTGTCAAAGGCAGCTGAGAGGTCGAGGAGGGTTAGAAGATTAACTTGCATCTGTCCCACTCCCTAGTACAGTGCTTGGCACATAGTAAGCATTTAATAAATGCCACAATTATTATTATTATTATACTCTTCTTCCTTTACCTGCTGTGTAAATACACGTTGAGACTGCGTGTCTTGTAAGATTGTCTTGTAAGGCCAGCAGTGTGTTTAACTGGTATTTTTTTTAATATGTTGAATTTGTTAAGCTCTTACTGTGTGTCACACACTGTACTAAGTGTATGGAGAAGCAGCATGGCCTAGTGGCAACAGCCTGGGCTTGGGAACCAGAGGTCGTGGGTTCTAACCCTGGCTCCGTCACTTGTCAGCTGTGTGACATTGGGCAAGTCACTTTACTTCTCTGGGCTTCAGTGACCTCATCTGGAAAATGGGGATTGAGACTGTGAGCCCTCTGTGGGACAACCTGATTACCTTGTATCTCCCTCGGCGCTTAGAACAGTGCTTGGCACATAGTAAGCACTTAACAAATACTACTATTATTATTATCACTAAACACAGGAGTAGCTACAAGCTAATCAAGATAAAGACAGTCCATGTCCCACATGGGGCTCACAGGCTTAATCCCCATTTTACAGGTGAGGTAACCGAGGCACAGAGAAGTGGAGCGACTGGCCCAAGTCGTCATCATCATCATCATCATCATCAATCGTATTTATTGAGCGCTTACTATGTGCAGAGCACTGTTCTAAGCGCTTGGGAAGTACAAATTGGCAACATATAGAGACAGTCCCTACCCAACAGTGGGCTCACAGTCTAAAAGGGGGAGACAGAGAACAAAAACAAAACCAAACATACTAACAAAATAAAATAAATAGAATAGATATGTACAAGTAAAATAAATAAATAAATGAATAGAGTAATAAATATGTACAAACACATATACATATATACAAGTGCTGTGGGGAAGGGAAGGAGGTAAGATGTGGGGGATGGAGAGGGGGACGAGGGGGAGAGGCCACAGCGGCCAGGTGGCGGAGCCGGGATTAGAACCCATGACCTTCTGACTCTGTCCACTGGGCTTCTCTATTTTTCCTAACTCCTATCTTTCCTTATTCAAGTGTGCCCAACCTAGTAAGTGGTCGATCAATAAATACTCCAAGACAAGACTCTCAGTATTCCTCCCCACATATTTCCTCAGGCTGCCAGTGGCTGTGACCCATTAAACTGGGGCTAGGAGACAGGTGACTCATTTCTCACATCCTCAGCACTGATTTTCTGTGAAGTAACTTTTCGATACATAATACGTGCTGCTGCTTAAATTTATTTACCATCGGAGGAGTAGCGGTTTTCTCCTTAGAGGGAATTTTTACTTAAAAGTGTCTTGCAGGTCTTGGCCTTAGAAAAGAAAGTATTGCGTCTCAAGTTCCTTTGTAGGTTAATAATGGATCACCATGTCTCCTAGTTGGTAGTCATTTATCTGTTTAAAGACAAGAGTGCTGAGTTAGATAATAATAATTGTGGTATTTGTTAAGTGTTTACTATGTGCCAGGCACTGTACTAAGCGCTGGGGAGAAGCAGCGTGGCTCAGTGGAAAGAGCTCAGGCTTGGGAGTCAGAGGTCGTGGGTTCTAATCCTGGCTCCGCCACTTGTTGGCTGTGTGACTTTGAGCGAGTCACTTAACTTCTCTGAGCCTCAGTTGCCTCATCTGTAAAATGGGATTAAGACTGTGAGACCCTCTTGGGACAACCTGATTATCTTGTATCCCCCCCCCCCCCAGCACTTAGAACAGTGCTTGTCACATAGTAAGCACTTAACAAATGCCATCATTATTATTATTATGACAAGCAAATCGGGTTGGACACAGTCCCTGGCCCCTGTGGGGTTCACAGTCTAAATCCCCATTCTACAGATGAGGTAACTGAGGCACAGAGAAATGAAGTGACTTGCCCACGGCCACACAGCAGAAAAGTGGTGGAACCGGGATTAGAACCCATGACCTTCTTGCTCCAGGCCCGTGCTCTATCTACTAAGCCATGCTGTCCTTTCCAGCTCTTGTCCGGTCTGGCAGTTTTGAAATAATTCAGTTATTACTGGTGATAAACACTACAGGTAGATTGTCCGTCAGTTTTTAATCTTAATAGAGAAGCAGTTATTACTATTAATAATGTAAAAGCCCTATAAAACTGGAAGCCAGGAGAACTGGGTTCTAAACCCAGCTCTGCCGCTTGCCTGCTGTAACAGCCATATTACAATAATGGGAGAATAATAATAATAATTGTGGTAATTGTGCCAAGTGCTTACTGTGCGCAGGCACTGTACTAAATGCCGGAATACAAGCAAATTGGGTTGGGACACATTCCCTGTCCCTCATGGGCTCCCAGTCTCAATCCCCATTTTACAGATGGGAGAACTGAGGCCCAAGGTCACGCAGCAGACGTGGCGGAGGCGGGATTAGAACACATAACCGTCCGTCTCTCAGGCGCGTGCTCTATCCGCTAGGCCATACTGCTTCTCTAGTATGTAGAGAAAGATCATAGGGCCTATTGAGGATATCCTTTCATGCCTTGTATTATTCGATGAAGCGTGGGAGAGCCTTAGGTTGCCAGGCAAGGAGGAGCACATACTTCCCAAGCGCTTAGTACAGTGCTCTGCACACAGTAAGCGCTCAATAAATACGATTGATGATGATGATGATGATGGTGAGCACATTAAGGGGTATAAGCAAGGTTTTGAGCCGAAATTTCCTATAGGCAAGAAGTAGTTATAATAAAGATACTTATTAAGCACTTAAACGTTTGGAGAGGACTGTAATAAGCTTTGGGGAAAGAGTACAGAGGTGGGATTAGACTCGGTCCCTGTCTCTTCGATGGTTGGGAGGGCAGTCACAGTCTAGACCAGTATTAATAATAATAATAATGGCATTTATTAAGCGCTTACTATGTGCAAAGCACTGTTCTAAGCACTGGGGAGGTAACAAGGTGATCAGGTTGTCCCAAAGGGAGCTCACAGTATTAATCCCCATTTTACAGTTGAGGTAACTGAGGCCCAGAGAAGTTAAGTGACTTGCCCAAAGTCACCCAGCCGACAATTGGCAGACCCAGGATTTGAACCCGTGACCTCTGACTCAAAAGCCCGGGCTCTTTTAGTAATAGTAGTGATAGCAACAGTAGTAATAATAATAATAATGATGATGTCATTTATTAAGCGCTTACTATGTGCAAAGCACTGTTGTAAGCGCTGGGGAGGTTACAAGGTGATCAGGTTGTCTCATGGGGGGCTCACAGTCTTAATCCCCGTTTTGCAGATGAGGTAACTGTGGCACAGAGAAGTGACTTGCCCAAAGTCACACAGCTGACAATTGGTGGAGCTGGGATTTGAACCCAGGACCTCTGACTCCAATGCCTGTACTCTTTCCAGTGAGCCACACTGCTTCTCTTTAGTCATCTTTATTGAGCATCCACTTAGCAGTGCACTGTATTGAGTCTGTGGGAATTACAAAACAGAGAAGTGAGGTTCCCTGTCCAGAGGACAAACACTGTATTAGCCGTTGACTATGTAAGGATTCAAGAATACTCGCCGTATCTATTTATGGGATGAATCTGATACTGCTGGATCCCAGTTAAGGTTGTCATTTGGTTCTGTTAAAATTGAATCTCAATTCTCTCCCCCACTCATTTTCTCTCCCAGCCGCCTCACCCGTGCACTTATCCCCTTAGCACTTAGGAAGTCAATAAATACGATTGATTGATTGATTGATAAGTGAAAGAGCATTAAAGGAAGTGTAGCTTTCTGCAGGAAAAAATATAAAAGGGTCTGTGTGTTTCCAAGATCAAAAAAATTGAACAGACTCAATGTAAATGAGTTTAAAAGGTGATAGAAGCACGGTAAATGTAGTTCATTATGAAATGGAAGTTTAAATACATTTCAGTATTGAAAGATTTATAATTAGGTTTTTTTGTGTAAGTATGCAAAGAGGGTATGTAGTTTAGAAGTTGTATCTTTCAGACCCCATTCAGCAAAAAGGCACTTTGGCTAATGGTCATTATCTGTGCTAAATAGATCTGTCATTATCTGTGCTAAACTATGAGGATGATTCCCCCCATTTAAGCCGATCAAAGAGAGGGGAAGGCCAGTTTTTCGGCCAAGGCAAACTGCCCGGGAAGCCGAGGAGCTCTCTAAGTAGTAGCCTCATTAAGATTCAATAGTGCTATCTCCAGAAATGCTAAAAAAAAGGGCCCTAAGAGGGAGACTGGTCTAATCTCCAGTAATATTCCAGAGCTTCTAGGGTATAATCTATTCAAAAGGGAATTTAATTCCCAGAAAGCCATATAAACGTGTCCTCCTTGTAGAAAAAAATCAACTGCAATCTATGGACCACTCCCCTCTTTTGGAAACATTATCTAACCTTGTCTTCACTGACACTGTCCTTTCCTGATTCACCTCCTTCCTCTCTGACCATTCCTTCTCCTCCGCCTTCCACCCACTAACTGTGGGAGTCCCTCAAGGCTACAGTCCTGGGTCCTCCTCTATTCTATTGGAAAATGAGCGTGGCTCAGTGGAAAGAGCCCGGGCTTTGGAGTCAGAGGTCGTGGGTTCAAATCCCGGCTCTGCCAACTGTCAGCTGTGTGACTTTGGGCAAGTCACTTAACTTCTCTGTGCCTCAGTTACCTCATCTGTAAAAGGGGGATTAAAACTGTGAGCCCCCCATGGGACAACCTGATCACCTTATAACCTCCCCAGTGCTTTGTACATAGTAAGCGCTTAACAAATACCATTATTAGTACTATTATTCTCCATCTACACCTACTCAATCAGTCAATCAGTCGTATTTATTGAGTGCTTATCCTGTGCAGGACATTGTTCTAAGCGCTTGGGAGAATACAAACAATATAAGTGACTCATTCCCTTCTCAGAATGAGCTTGCAGTCTAGGGGGGAGACAGACATTAATTTAAATAAATAAATTATGGATCTACATATGAGTGCTGTGGGGCAGGGGGCGAGGGGGTGAATAAAGGGAGCAAGTCAGGGTGACGCCGAAACGAGTGGGAGAAGAGGAAATGAGGGCTTAGTCAGGGAAGACCTCTTGGAGGAGATGTGCCTTCAATAAGGCTTTGGGTGGGGGGAAAAGGGGGGTAATTTTCTGTCAGATATGAAGAGGGAGGGCATTCCAGGCCAGAGGCAGGAGGTGGGCAAGAGATCGACTACGAGTTAGACGAGATCAAGGTACAGTGAGTAAGTTGGCATTGGGGAGTGAAGTGTGCGGGCTGGTTGTAGTAGTAGAGTAGCAAAGTGCAGCAGTGGGCTGGGGGCGGGGGGAGACAAGGTGTTTAAGTGCTTTAAAGCCGATTGTAATCAGTTTCTGTTTGATGCAGCGGTGAATGGGCAACCACTGGAGGTTCTTGAGAAACACGGACTGAATATTTTTGTAGAAGAAACGAGTTGTCCCTTAAACAAGAAATCAGGGAGCTATGGTCAGAGGGAGAAAGGTGATTGAGTGCTTTAAAGCCTACGGTAAGGAGTTTCTGTTTGACGCGGAGGTGGATGGGCAACCACTGGAGGCTCTTGAGGAATGGGGAAAGTGGACTAAATGATTTTGTAGAAAAATGATCCAGACAGAAGAGTGAAGTATGGACTAGAGCAGGGATAGACAAAAGGCAGGGCGGTTAACAAGGAAACTGATGCAATTATCAAGGCAGGATAGGGTAAGTGCTTGGATTAACATGTAGCAGTTTGGGTGGAGAGAAAAGGGCAGGTTTTAGCGATGTTGTGAAGATTGAACCGACTGGATTTGGTGACAGATTGATTATATGGGTTGAATGAGGAAGATGAGTCGAGGATAATGCCAAGTTTAGCCGCTTGTGAGACGGAGAATGGTAGTTCTGTCTACAGTGATGGGAAAGTCGGGGAGGACAGGGTTTGGGTGGGAAGATAAGGGACATGTTAGGGGCGTGGTGTCGGTGGACATCCAAGTAGAGATGTCATGAAGTCAGGAGGAAATGCGAGACTGCAGAGAAGGAGAGACTTCAGGGCTGGAGATGTAGATTTAGGAATCATCCGAATAGAGATGGCAGTTGAAGCCGTCGGAAGGAATGAGTTCTCCAAGGGAGTGGGTGTAGATGGAGGATCAGAACCCAGGTTCTTCTGACCCCCCAGGTTGGTGCTCTATCCAGTAGGCCATGCTGCTTCCTGGAGGGGAACGTGTCAGTGAAGCCAAGTTTGGAGAATGTTTCCAAGAGAAAGGGGTGGTCCACAGTGTTGCCTTGACAACCCCATCACCTTCTTTGCTGACCACCCAGCCTCCTGTTTCTCCCCCTCCAGTTCACACTTCACTTTACGGTCTGGATCATTTTTCTGAAAAGCCATTCAGTCCATGCCTTCCCCACTCCTCAAGAACCACAAGCGGTTGCCCCTCCACATCAAACAGCAACCCCTTGTCATTGGCTTCTAGATATTATTATTATTCCCTGCGTACCGTGGACCTGTGCTGGAAATCATGGAGGGCAGCAACCCCATACCGTTCAGAGGAAGGTTCTGAAAGCCAAGAATGCTAAGCAAGTGGCAGAAGTCCAGGATCCAAAGTAGAAGGATCGTCCCGTGGTGTGGGTGTGTGGGTACAACACCTTTGCAGAACAGAGGGATTTAGATTTGGGGGGGAACAGGCAGAATTTCTACAATAAGGATGGCCCTCAACTGATTCAAAATAATACCAAGCTGCTGACACCACTGAATTAGGCCGTAGAGGAGTTCATTAACTAAAGTAATCTTTCAATGGACCACTTTACTAGGTAATGAAGAGAAATTGATTTAAGGTTTTTGAATAGCTAAATGACTATTTTTGGAAACAGCTAACCCTAGTACGCTTTAGAAAAACTTGGGTTCAATTTCCTCTCGAGTAGCGGGCAGGACCTGCTGCAGGATGTATAGATGGAAGGGTCAGCCACTCTGCAGAAGTGATCAGAACGTGATTAAATATGATGTTCGTGCTGTGGAATGAACAGTAACAAAAATATTCAAATATCTGCTTTGAGAAAATGGGATGTTGATAAAATGGGAACTGTAGGAAAACCCAATGAGAGTGATTGAAAGAGCAGTTGAGGGTCAAGAACTCTGGAGACTTGGAAAATTAGTAGAATCCAAAGTAAATATGTGCCACAGAGCAACAGCTGAAGAGACTTAGTGGATAGAGTGAAGCAGCGTGGCTCAGTGGAAAGAGCCCGGGCTTTGGAGTCAGAGGTCATGAGTTCAAATCCCGGCTCCGCCACCTGTCAGCTGTGTGACTTTGGGCAAGTCACTTCACTTCTCTGGGCCTCAGTTACCTCATCTGTTGAGGGGGTTAAGTCTGTGAGCCCCACGTGAGACAACTTGATTACCTTGTATCCAACCCAGCGCTTAGAACAGTGCTTTGCACATAGTAAGCACTTAATCAATGCCATCATTATTATTATTATTATTATTATGATTGTTAGAGTACAGGCCCGGGAGTCAGAAGGACCTGGGTTCTAATTCCGGATCCTCCGCTTGTCTGTTGTGCGACCTCAGCAAGTCACTCCACTTCTGTGCCTCAGTTTACCTCATAAAATGTCGATTAAGACTGTGAACATTCATTCATTCAATCGTATTTATTGAGCGCTAACTGTGTGCAGAGCACTGTACTAAGCGCTTGGGAAGTACAATCGGCAACATATAGAGATGGCCCCTACCCAACAACGGGCAGTGTCCAACCTGATTAGCTTGTATCTATGTGCCTGGCACATAGTAAGCATTTAACAAATTCCATTAAAAATTTTTAAAAAAGTAAAAATCGGGTGACCAAAAAAACTCAGCACTGCCGAGGAAAAAAATGGAGAAATTAGGCTTATGAAAACAGAAAAGTCCATTCAAAGTTAGATACAAGTCAGTTGGGAAATAGAAGAGCCAAAAAAGAATCTGAAGAACATTGTGCAAGGAGGGCCAACACTAATAGAGAAGCAGCGTGGCTCAGTGGAAAGAGCACGGGCTTTGGAGTCAGAGGTCACGGGTTCAAATCCCAACTGTGCCACTTGTAAGCTGTGTGACTTTGGGCGAGTCACTTAACTTCTCTGTGCCTCAGTTACCTCATCTGTAAAATGGGGATTAAGACTGTGAGCCCCACATGGGACAACGTGATCACCTTGTAACCTCCCCAGTGCCTAGGACAGTGCTTTGCACATAGTAAGCGCTTAGTAAATGCCATCATCATCATTATTATTATTAATAGTTAAAAGCCGTTAACGAGAAAGAAATCAGTGGAATCTCCTGATACTCATAATATAAAAGGTGCACTTGGAGAGAGAAATGAGATAGGTGAGAGGCTTTATAAACTCTAGTGTGGCCTTTACTGATCACCTTGTAACCTCCTCAGTGCCTAGGACAGTGCTTTGCACATAGTAAGTGCTTAGTAAATGCCATTATTATTATTATTATTAATAGTTATAAGTCGTTAATGAGAAAGAAATCAGTGGAATCTCCTGATACTCATAGTATGAAAGGTTCACTTGGAGAGAGAAATGAGATAGCTGTGAGGCTTTATAAACTCTAGTGTGGCCTTTACTGATCACCTTGTAACCTCCCCAGTGCCTAGAACAGTGCTTTGCACATAGTAAGTGCTTAGTAAATGCCATTATTATTATTATTATTACTAATAGTTAAAAGCTGTTAATGAGAAAGAAATCAGTGGACTCTCCTGATACTCATAGTATGAAAGGTGCACTGGGAGAGAGAAATGAGATAGGTGAGAGGCTTTATAAACTCTAGTGTGGCCTTTACCGATGAAGGTATTACGAAGGCTCCCGAACCTATTTGCAGATCAGTGTGGTCTGAGGAAACTGTAGTCACCACTCAGACTCTCTTAAATGAAAGTAACAAACTAAGTGTAAACAAATCACCAGCACCGGGTGGCACCCATCCAAGGTTTCTAAAAAATTCAAAGGGGAAATGATATGAATTTTATACAAACTGTGTAACCTGCCGTTGCTGAGAGCTGGCAGATCTCCAGTTAGAATAGGGTGTCTGTAGATGTTCAGGACAGTAATAAACTTGGGCATCTTAATTCAACGTACGGCAAATGCCCGTCCACATCCAATAGAAACTCCTTGCTGTCGGTTTTAGACAGCTCACCTCATCTTACCTTACCTTACTGATCTCCTACTGATCTTCAAACCAGCCCACACACTTCATTCCTCTGGCGCCAGCTTGCTCCCCGTGCCCGATCTCATCTGTCTCGCTGCCAACCCCTTTCCTGTAGCTCGTCGCTAGCCTGGAGCCTGTTGTTCGGTAGGGATTGGCTCTATTATTATTATTGTTGTTGTTATTATTATTATTATTATTTGTTGCCGGATTGCACTTTCCAAACACTTAGTAATAATAATAATAATAATAATAATGATATGTATTAAGCACTTACTATGTGCAAAGCACCGTTCTAAGCGCTGGGGAGGTTACAAGGTGATCAGGTTGTCCCACGGGGGGCTCACTGTCTTAATCCCCATTTTACAGATGAGGGAACTGAGGCCCAGAGAAGTGAAGTGACTTGCCCAAAGTCACACAGCTGACAATTGGCAGAGTTAGTGCAGTGCCCTGCACACAGTAAGCGCATCACCTCGCCTCCTCCTACCTCACCTCCCTTCTCTCCTTCTACAGCCCATCCCACACCCTCTGCTCCTCTGCCGCTAATCTCCTCACCGTACCTCGTTCTCACCTGTCCTGCCATCGACCCCCGGCCCACGTCCTTCCCCTGGCCTGGAATGCCCTCCCTCCGCACATTCATCCTCCAAGCTAGCTCTCTTCCTCCCTTCAAAGCCCTACTGAGAGCTCACCTCCTCCAGGAGGCCTTCCCAGACTGAGCCCCCTTTTTCCTTTCCTCCTCCCCATCCCCCCGCCCTACTTCCTTCCCCTCCCCACAGCACTTGTATATATTTGTACGGATTTATTACTCTATTTTAAATTGTACATGCTTACTATTCTATTTATTATGTTAATGATGTGCATATAGCCCTAATTCTATTTGTTCTGATGATTTTGACACCTGTCTCCATGTTTTGTTTTGTCTGTCTCCCTCTTCTAGATTGTGAGCCCGTTGTTGGGTAGGGACCGTCTCTATGTGTTGCCGACTTGTACTTCCCACGCGCTTAGTACAGTGCTCTGCACACAGTAAGCACTCGATGAATACGATTGAATGAGTTAATAAATAAATACGATAGAATGAATGAATGACCTCCCTCCCTCCATATATGCCATCCCACCACTCTCTTTGCCTTCAAAGCCGTAATAAGGTCGACCACCAGCCTGGGAGTCAGAAGGGCCTGGGTTCTAATCCTGGCTCCGCCACTTATCCGCTATGCGTCCTCGGGCAAGACATTTCACTTTTCTGTGCCTCCGTTCTTCATCTGTAAATTGGAGATTAAGGCCTTGAGACATAGACTGTGTCCAGCCCAATTATCTTGTATCTACCCCAGCACTTAGTGGATGGCGCATAGTAAGCGTTTACCAAATCCCATTAAAAACAAAAAAGGGGGACAGAGAGAAACCGTCCCCGATTAAGCCCTCTTTTCCCAGACTCTCTCTCCTTTTTGCATCATCTCTGCACTTGACTGTGGATCCCTTGGATATTTGGTATTCATCCCACCTTCAGCCCCACAGCGCTTATATACATATCCAGAATTCATCCCTTGATATTCATGTCTGCCTCCCCCTCTAGACTGTAAGCTCATTGTGGGCAGGGACTGTATCTACCAACTCTGTTGTATTGGACTACCCCAAGCATTTAGTAAGGGAGAACCAGAAGATTCACTATAGTTAGATTTTTCAAAAGCTCTTAAGCCTGAGGAATTATGCGTTTGAAATGTCCCATTGGAGCTAGAAAGGAAACTAAATGTCTTCCCCATTTGAGTATAAGCACTTTGTGGGCAGGAAATGTATCACTTCTTTGTTTCGTACAGTACCTTTCACCCAGTGAAAGCTCAACACATACTCGTAGTACTGAAGTGTGGTAGAAAATAAAGATGAGATATGAGGGCACTTTTTCAGATGGGCAAGTATAAATAGTGTGTTTTCCCAGGGATTTTTGTCAGACCAGTTTTATTTAACATTTACAAAATTGATCTGGAAGCGGATGTGGGCAGTGAAATTCACAACTTTGCCAGTGACACTAGCTCATTTTCTGGGGTTGAAATCCTGCTGATGGGGATAAGCTATTGAAAGACTTTAGAAGCTGAATGAGTGGCTAGAAAAAGCCACTAATGAGCTGCAGTGTGAAAAGTGACATGGTAATAGCCCAAGCTGTCAGTCAGTGGTATTTATTGGGTACTTACTATGTGCAGAGCACTGTACCAAGCACCTGGGAGTATATAGTACAACAGAGCTGGAAGGCTCGTTCTGCTGCAAGGAGCTGATGGTGAAGAGAACTCGAGAGCTGTAATTAAATCATGATGGATTCTGGCATGTGAATTGTGGCTCAGGAAAAGGAATTGGCAACAATTCCTCCAAATCGTTAGTAGTGTAATAATAATGATGGCGTTTGTTAAGCGCTGTGTGCTCAGCACTGTTCTAAGTGCTGGGGAACTAAGCACTTGTACTTAAAACATTTGTAACTAAACTAATAACCATAGTATATATATAATAACTTATAACTAAAGACTTGTACTTATCCTCCCAAGTGTACTAAACACTTGGGAGGGTACACTATAACAATAAACAGACTCCTTGCCCACAATGAGCTTAATGTTTTTCTCCCCCTCTAGACTGTAAGCTCGTTGATGATGATGATGGTATTTGTTAAGGGCTTACTGTGTCCTAAGCGCCGTTGAATGTGTCAGTTCCATTGTACTCTCCCAGCCCCTTAGTACAGAGCTCTGCACACGATAAGTGCTCCATAAATACGATTGATTGATTTGGCCTGGGCTGGATTGCCCAGTAGCCAATTTAAAGGGGCTCTGGCCACTTCAGGAAGTTAGTTGTGCTCCACTCCTAGCCCGGTCAGGCCTGATTTTGAATTCCCTAAGTCTTGGCTGGGTCAGAAAGAACAGGGAGTTTGGCAGACTGTCTGTTCAGGCTTCAGAAGTCAGCCTCCTCAGTGAAATTTGGATTTTGCTTCCTGCTATGTGTTATAAGCTCTTTCAGGTCGGGGGTAATGCCTTTAAGTTTTGTATGTTTTTCTTCTGGGCTCAGTACAGTGCTCTACACCCAGGTGCCAGGTAAATAATGTTGATTCTGTACTGCTTCTATAAGCCATCTCTTTCAGCAATATAGCCAGAGTGATTTTAAATGACTTCTAGTATTATTTTAGAAGAAAATAATAAAAAATAATTTATTCCAACATCATTTAATTCGTTGTTGACTGTTCACATTCAGGAGTGAAGTTATTTTGTCAATAACATCTTTCAGTCGCCTCTTTGTTGTATCTGCATTTGTAACTGGCAAAGCCTATTTCAGAGTGAGCCTTCGTGGTGACAATTTTTCACCTGCAGAGCGATGAATTTAGCATGACCGCATTATAAACTGTTCAAAGTTGTAATGCACTGCTTTTCTAAAAAGCTCTCAAAAATGACCCGTCTTTCATTCTGCGTTCAAGTTTTCATACTCCACCTCCCTTATAGTTTCTATTTCAGAGCTTGTGTTTTTTTAATGCTTTTGCACTTTTTTTTAAAGTTTAATCATCGCATCTGCACAACTTGCTGTTCGTGGCAACAGTGCAGAAGTCTTTTAAAAAGGTGGGAGAGAGGTAGACAGGAGAAGGGAGAACAGAGGCTCTGGGTAGGAGAGATGAAAGGAGAAAAGATAGTTGTCTAAAACTTTTTGCTTTCTCTTTCAGTTACCTTGAGAAGTACGAGAAAGTTCATCACTTCGGGGAGGATGATGATGAGGTACCGCCAGGCAATCCAAAGCCACAGCTTCCTATTGGTGCAATTCCATCTTCCTACAATTACCAGCAACACAGTGTGTCAGGTACAAAAAGCCCCCCCCCAAAAAAACACAAAATAAAAACTAGAGGAAAGTTCAGTGCTGATGCTTGTTACAGTCCATAGAAAAAAAGCAATTAGTACCGGATTTATTTAAGGTCATAAAATCGACCTTGAAAACACCCTGCATTGTAATTGTTGTGTATAGTTAAAGAGTACTGTTTGATTTATTTTTAACTTTTAGGAAAATGGAGGAGGAAGAAAATGTTCACTCTGCCGTTATTCGGTGCTCGTTGGGTAAAGGGGAATTTGGGAATTCTTCAAATGTCTACTTTTTTCATCTTCTGTGATTGCTGATAGCTAGAAAAGCAAGAAAAATATTAACAGCCAAACCTCACGAATGGCTGAAACAGCCAAGAAGGAGCTCTGTTGTAAACGTTGGTTTTTTTTTTTTTTTTTACAATATTGGTGTTGAGTCCTGGAATCATTAGAATCATCTTTTTTCTTGAGCCTTGAAGGCAGGACAGATGTCGCATTTCCAGTGGATAGTCTTGGTGTCAGGCGCATTGCAGGAAGGGAAGAAGGAGAAAATAAAAGGCGAAACGGGGGACAAAGAAAGACAGGGGAGAGAAGAGCAGCTTCCTCTGGTGACCCAGACTCCTATCCCACCCTTCCCTCCTTTTCCCTCGGTCTCACCCTCTCCTCCCCTTCCCTACCTTAACTCCCCACAAACTCTTTCCCACTTGAGCTCCTCCGCAACTTACTTATTCCTTTCTAGTAGCCGAACTCTTCCCAACCGAGTCCTTCTTTCTACAGCTTTTTCCAAAGCCTGTGCTTTGGGTGCTCAGCAGGGTCTCCACCCCCCTAAGTGACGTCTCAAAGGGACAGAAACTCATTAGTGTAAAGAGTCAGCCCTAGTGTGGCAGCGGCAGTAGGCAGCAGCAGCCAGTGAACGAAACGCTGGAATAACATTCTTGGATTCAGGACTTTCCAGCCTAGCTTGGGATGCCCTCTCACTGGAATATTTCCATACGGTTGTTCCCGGAGTTAGGCTCTTAGCATTCAGGAAATAGGTATCTCGCATCAGTGCGACCTTAACACAAAAGCAACAGTAGACCAACAGGACAGAATCTTTATAACAGCTATTTCTTTTATGTGACAAGATCTTTCTTGCCACACAACTCTAGCCTGTTTATAGGAGTGAATAAATGTAGGTGTTTTAATAATATTAGGAAAAGGCATTTATAAGTAGTGTCTTCAAAGGTAGTTTAATTATATTCTGTAAGTAGTGTAGCTACAATTGAGATTCTGCTCCAGGACATAAATGCTGAAGCCCAAGACTAGCTGTAATTGCTACCACTGAAAAGTTTTCTTGGAGAATATTTATTTCCTTCCTACTGCCAACAGAAAGGAAAGAAAATAGGCAGGTTTTTCTATGGAGTTATTTTTAAGTTATGGGTCCCAGTCAACCTCTGTGGACTTGCTGAAATTAAAGGTATTTCAATTTTCAAATTTTCTATACCTTTGAAATTGTTTCAAGTCTGGTGATCTCCTTCCAATCTCATTTCTACTGCTCTGATTGTACAGTTGTACACATAGTATTTGATGATTCCACAACTTCTCTATCTCCCAACTTTCCTCTTTCCGCAACTTCTACTTGTTAATATGTTCTCCAGAGATCAGTGAAAGAAAAAACAAATTGTGAATCTCAGATCGGTTATGTAGCTACTCATGAAAGAAGTAAATATTCTCCAAGAAAACTTTTGTGTAAAGTTTGTTACTGGAGGAGTGGTGATCTTTTTTCCATTAGCTGGAATAATTGGGAGTTAACCATAGTATCAAAAATATGCAAGCTACTTCATTAAAACTGCATATTTTACAGATATATGTGTATTGGATTTTCAGGAGTTAATTTCCCTCAGTCTGATCCCTATTTGAAATATGGAGACTGTCACATTTCATCTGAATTCATGGAAAAAAAAATTGCAAGTTCCTCCTCAGAGAAACACATTCCCCATCTATCCTCTTAATTGAAAAATAAAGGGAAAGTGATTTCTGACAAAGTGGGATGGTGGTCTTTTTGTGTGAAAGGCAGTGGGGTGATATTAATTGTGAATCAGGGCCCTGAAAATAATATTATATTTCAAATATATGAACACAAGGCTGGAACTATCCAGTTTGACTGTATGGTACCTCCCTTATAGGAATTATCATCATCAAGTTTTGTAAGTATTTCAGTCCTGGACTATGAGTACTTTGGAAAATGAGATGATTCCTTGGGTAGTATACTAGATATGTTAGGAACCAAATCTGGCTAATTCCATCAGATAGAGTCATGATGACGATGGTAAAGTGGTATTTGTTAAATGCTTCCTGTGAGCTAAGCATTGCTCTAAACACCTTGGTAGATATAAGATATCAGGTAGGAATATATCTAAGGAACTGAAGTTTTTCAAGGCTTTCTCAGTACATTTCATACTCTTCCATGCCATGTTGTTACTTTTAAGATTTTACTTATTTTTTGTTACCATAGATAGCCATATTTATATAAACTAAAATGTTAGCTTTCAATCTATTACTATTATATGAAAAAATCATATACGATGTATGTATTTAACACTGAATCAGAGGTATGTTGGTAACCATTGCAGGCTGCTGACCTGTTGGTATTCAAGAAACTCTCCACAATCGTTGAGGAATACTTCGTGATAGCGTTCATGTACAATGGGCTCAGCTCTGATGCCTCAAATGAAATTTATTTTTTCTGTACAGAAAATTACTGACTAGGTTCAGATCAGCTCTAGCCATTTGGTTCTGTATTTATTTTTCTTGGGAAGCGTTTTATTTCATAAGGATTTAATTATTTCCTGGAGGAATTTTATTCCACAGAGATTTAGGAAATAAACAAAAAATGACCCAATTTATGATTTTTTTGAGTTTAGTAAAATATTAGTATATCATAAATACCTCTTAAATATTGTGGTGTTAAAAACATTCGTAGAATTTTGTTGGCTTTTCTGAGTGGGAGTCTACTCTAGTATAACAATCAAGGGAATCAGAAATAACTGACCAAATTATTTCCTTCCATAACTATGTTGAGATAGTGTTGAAACTGTTTGTAGAATCTCAGAGTTGCTTCATAAATTTTACTAGTTAAACTCTGAAATTAAGTATATCAAAATTTTGTTTTGCCTTAGGTCTGTCCTACTTTTTCACTGAAAAATAAAAATCTTCATTTGAATGCAGGGGAATTTTCACCCCATCCTCCAGGATTAAGGAAGGCTAATATTGTACAAATGATTTCTTGCATTCTTCTCCTTCTGAGAACATCCAGCTAATCCCCGGCACTAGGAACAGGGGCGTCATCTCCGTGTGGGAGCAGTAGGCGCCGTTTTTCCCGTTGAATCGGGGCCGTCGGAATGAAGCCATCAGCCTCCCCCGACTTTCTGGACTGGTCAGAAACTGGAGCCGTGATGGAGTCTACCGAGGCCCTTGGCTCTTGCCCATCTCCCCGGTGGTAGTTGGGCGTTCCATGGGCCCCTGATCCCATCCCGGCCTGGGGTCTCCGAGGGAGAAGGGTGCGGGTCTTCTGCTCCACCAACTGTCTTCTTCACTTTAGGCATTCTGGCTTTTGACCCCTTCACGCCAAAACTAAATCCAGGGTCACTTAGGACCTCATCATGACCAAGTCCAAAGAACTATATTCCATCACAATCCTCCTTGATCTCTCCACCGCATCTGAACCCGTGGACCACTCCGTCCACTTCCAAACACTCCGAGGCCTTGGTTTTGCTGAGTCCGCACTATCCTAGCCCTCCTTCTACCATTCTGACCATTTCATATCAGTTTTATTGGCTGGGTCTTGCTCTGCATTTCGTCTTCTTATCCGATGTCCCCAAGGCTCTGTTCTACACCCACTCTTTGCTACATCCACACTGCGCTCTCGCTTTCCACCCACTCTCTAGTGGAGCTTATAGGCTCTGATAGCATCAGAGTACCCCAAATCTATCTCTAGTCTTGATTCCCCTCTTCTCCCCTAAACCCCCTTCTTTTCTATCTCCCTTTACAATACCACTGTCCTCTGTCCCGAAGCCCACAACCTTGGTATTTCCCTAGACTTTTTTCTGTCTTTTAACTCTTACGCCTATTTCCCTGTTTCTCAAATCCAGCTGGTTGTTTTTTTTTCCCAAACACCGGTTCCCAAATCTTCCCCTTCCTTTCCATCCGAACCCCTGTCACTGTGGCACAAGCACTGGTCTTGCCACATCTAAACCATTGTACGCACTTCTCTGTTATCCCAAGCCTCCAGCCTCTCCCGCCTCCACTTTATTTTCCATGCTACTGTACAGATCATCTTCTGGAAGCAGTGCTTCAGCCCACACCTCTCCCCTCTTGAAAACCCTCCACCGGTTCCCTGCGTCTCTTCACATCCAACAAAAACTCCCAATAATCGGCTTCAAGTTTCTCTGCCAAGTGACTCCACCTTACCTACCTGTCCTCTTCGCTCTCCATTCCCCAACTTGCTGTCGTCACACCTTCCAAGCCAACTTCGTAGCTGTAACTTGTTCCTGATTCTCTTGCCTCTGTTCCCTCCCTCACGACTGACCCCAGTGCGCATTCCATTCTCTCCTTAAATCCAGTCTCCTCCCACAAGTTCTCCCTTGCCCTGTGAACCGTCATCCTTACAGCTAGGTCTAGCAGTTGTGTGTGTATTCACACCCTCGTAGTCCTCATGGATGGATGTTTGTTTAATTTTGACCTCTCTAGTTGTAAATATTTTTGTTGGCCCACCCCCATTAGACTGTGAACTCTGTATGGGCAGCAGACTTGTCACCATCATTCTGTATTTTCCAAGTGCTCCCCACAGTGTGCTGCCCCAAGTAGTAGTACTATTAGTATTCATTCATTCATTCAATCGTATTTCTTGAGCGCTTACTGTGTGCAGAGCACTGTACTAAGCGCTTGGGAAGTACAGGCTGGCTACATATAGAGACGGTCCCTACCCAACAGCAGGCTTACAGTCTAGAACAGTGTCAGCTATTACTACTGCTTCTACTACCCCTATCTCCAGCCTAGCCTCAAACCAGCAATATAGGCTCTTTGCCATGGCCTGAGCACTTTCTCCTAACCCTGATATGTGGTTACGTTTTCCCCTTCCACCCTCTACGTGTTCCTTCCTGAAAGTGTGTTTCTGTATCTTTGATCCCATGCGCTTGTCTGTTTTTTCTCTACCCCTGCCCCCCTGGGAGCCCCATCCCAAGTTCAGCCCCTTGTTTGAAATGAAAAGTTGACGCCCCTAATTAGGAAGCATTTAGCTGGTTTAGTTAATCAATCAATCAATTGTATTTATTGAGGGCTTACTGTGTGCAGAGCACTGTACTAAGCGTTTGGGAAGTACAAGTTGGCAACATAAAGAGACGGTCCCTAGTTGGTAGTAGTAAGTACAAAGGTCAAAACTTTTATTTTGGCTCTCTTTGGCCAATTATTAAGTTCAGAGTGTCACTCTGAGTGCTGTAGCTTCTCACTGCTTCTCCTCATCCCACCAAATAGGAGCCTAGCTTTAGAACGCTGTGAGTACTCGGACTGCCATTTAAATCAATCAGTGGTATTTATTGAGCACTTACTATGTGCTGAGCACTGTAATAATAATAATAATAATAATAATAGTATTTGTTAAGTGCTTACTATGTGCCAGGCAATGTTCTAAGCACTGGGGTAGATGCAGGTTTATCAGGCAGTCCCTGTCCAGTGTGGGGCTCACAGTCTTAATCCCCATTTTCACAGATGAGGTAACTGAGGCACAGAGAAGTGAAGTGACTTGCCCGAGGTCTCACAGCAGACTAATGGCATAGCTGGGATTAGAACCCAGGTCCTTCCGGCTCCCAAGATTGTGCTCTATTTCTTACGCCACACTGCTTCCTAGTATGAGCACTGTACTAGGCTCATGAGAGAGAACGGTACAGTATGGTTGATACACACGTACCTTGTCCACAAGGAGCTCACAATCTAGGCGGGGAGACAGTAAAATAAATAACTGATGGGGAATGGGAGAGTATAAGGCCATGTGCTTTTGCACATAGTAAGCGCTTAATAAATGCCATTATTATTATTATTATGTGCATTAGTGCTGTGGGGTTGGGGGTGGGGGTACTATCAATTTATTATCAATTTATATCAATTTATAGATGGTAGGGACCGTCTCTATATGTTGCCAACTTGTACTTCAAGCGCTTAGTACAGTGCTCTGCACACAGTAAGCGCTCAATAAATATGATTGATTCCGTACAGGATCCCAGTGGGCAGGGGATGGAAGCGCCAGGGCCTTATTTATCCTTCGGGCCCGGGAGGGACCCACCCCACGAGAAGCAGCGTGGCTCAGTAGAAAGAGCACGAGCTTGGGAGTCAGAGATCACGGGTTCAAATCCCGGCTCCGCCACTTGTCAGCTGTGTGACTTTGGGCAAGTCACTTCACTTTTCTGTGCCTCAGTTACCTCATCTGGAAAATAGGGATTAAGATTGTGAACCCCACGTGGGACAACCTGATCACCTTGTATCCTCCCCAGCGTTTAGAACAGTGCTTTGCACATAGTAAGCTCTTAATAAATGCCGTTATTATTATTATTATCAATTTAAGAGCCTGCATGGAAATCCTTCAGTGTTTACCAAACCATTCCAATGCCCTCTTTTACCACCTACTTGATTTTATGAGGACAAAAGGAAAGTATACAGCCAATTCTCCTATGATGGGGGAGTTAGGTTCCTGATGAACCTAACAGTCTTTTAGACTGTGAGCCCACTGTTGGGTAGGGACTGTCTCTATATGTTGCCAATTTGTACTTCCCAAGCGCTTAGTACCGTGCTCTGCACACAGTAAGCGCTCAATAAATACAATTGATGATGAACTCCACGTTAAAGAAAAGCATGTTCTGATATCGTTCCCTTACCAAAACATGCACAACCAATGTATGACATCATGAAATGGAGTCGTGTCTTTGGCCATAACATCAAGCTCCGTCTGGATAGAGGAGATGGAAGAATTTTCCTCTCTTCCCCAACAGCATGCCATCTACGGTGCCTAGCAGAAGCATATGTTAGGGGAGAATTGACTGTACTTTGGTTTAACAAGTGTGCCTACACACTTTACTGTAAAAATAACATTTTGATTTCAGTTCAGCAACTGTCCAGTTGGTAATAATAACAATGGTGTCATTTGCTAAGTGTTTAATATGTGCCAAGCACTGCACTAAGTGCTGGGGTAGACACATTATATACAGATTGGACACTGTCTCTCATGGGGTGTGCACAGTCAAAGAGGAAGAGTAGTTTTCTAAAAAAAAAAATCCCAGTTTTTAGGGCCATTGATCCAAAAAATGGAGAGAAAGGTAATTGCTAATGTTCAACTTTGCTTGAGAGAGAGAGAGAACCACGTGCCTCAGTGGTAATTGCTAATGTTCAACTTTGCTTGAGAGAGAGAGAGAGAACCGCATGCCTCAGTTGCCACCTTGAACCGCGATCCTGGTGACCATTGCCTCACCCCACTTTATTGTTGATAGTCTGACCAAAATTTATTGTCAGCAATGATGACTGGCCAGTGAAACTTTGGCTTTAGCAGTACTCCTGCTCCACATAGTGACTGTCTCTTTCCTAAATACTTCTCAGCACTGCAGAAGTATCTATCAATAATCAGATGTGTAACACATTTGATATGGGAAGGGGGCAGATTATCCTTATCCATCTTACGGATGACAAAACGAAAGCACAGTCAAAATTATGTCCGTGGTTACGGTCACCTCAATACCAGTTTTCTGATTCGTGATTTGGACTACCGGCACCCTGATGAGGATGCTTTTGTAAAAGAAAAAAATCCTCCACCAAATTATAACGTAAGAAAGAAGCCTACTAGTGCTTGCTTCTGTATACACAGATACACACATAAATGTAAAAGGTTCTGCAGACCAGCTAGAACGAAAACTCTGTATTATCCTAAGCCAAAACAGAATAAAATGAGTGTACGTTATATTTATTGAAATATATTTAATTGGGGGCGCTTAGTCATATAGGGCCTGAGTAAAGTGTACCTTTAGTAATTTGGAAAATTTATCTCACCCACTCCTGTTTTACATTTTTTAAAAGAGATCTTGAACTTCTGCCCTATATTCAAAAAACCGCAATAAGCTTGGAAATTTTATAAGGCATAATCAGCTTTTGAGAATCATTCATAGCAGTAGTTGATTGTTTTACCATTTTGTTTTGATAGATTATCTTCGTCAAAGCTATGGGCTATCTATGGACTTCAATTCGCCAAATGATTACAATAAATTGGTGCTTTCCCTGTTATCTGGACTACCAAATGAAGTGGACTTTGCTATTAATGTATGCACTCTTCTGTCAAATGAAAGCAAACACGTCATGCAACTTGAAAAAGACCCTAAAATCATCACTTTATTACTTGCTAATGCTGGGGTGTTTGATGACAGTAAGTTTTAAGTTGTACTCTATTTTATTGTGATTTGTAATGCTAGGTTTTCCCTAGTGAGCATGTGTACCTCTTTTTTTTTTAAGTTAGTCATTCCAAGTTTTAAGTAGATATTTAGGAGAAAAATAATATCACACCATTTAAAACCCCTAAATTCTATTTTCAGTGATAATATGACTTTAGTTAAAATTGTACTAAAATTCATATCAAAAATGTATTTTTAAAGTTGCTGTCCCAATGGGTTTGTGTAGGATTTATGAAATGTTTTCTTGAATTAACATGATTACATTTTAAGGGTGTGAGGTATGAGAAAATAATGATTTCATATTCCTTGAAATATTCTATGGGAGTGACCTTTTGGTGATTCTCAAGATAGTGTAATTGTTCAATGCTTACGATTATTAAATATTGCAGACAGGGTAGATTCTTGAGTCTATCCCCAGTTTAACATTAAAAAAAAACCTTTCAAGAATCTCATTGGCCAAAGTGGCTCCAAACTTGATTTAGCTAGATAACATTAGTACACGTTCATTTCCAGGCTCCATAAAAAGAAAAGAGGACCATTATCATTTTCATTTCATCATATTCAAACTTTGCCACTTAGACTGGGTTTTCTTCCAAGGAAAGTAATATTCTGAACATAGTGGGATGCAGTAAACCACATGTACGTGCCCAGCTCACAGAGTTTCAAAGCCAGACTATAAAAATGGGAGCATGACTATCGGAAAAGCAAATTTAAAGCTATAACGTTAAGTTGTTCTTATTCCCAGCAAGTGTATTGGTTTCATCCTTAAATTTTCTCAGTGAGTTAATTAAGCAAAGAGAATCTTTGTTTTATTTTAGATCCATTTTTTATTTTTATTTTTTTTTCTCAATTCCTGATGTCACTCATTAGAAAGGTCTTTCGGTACCCATTAGAATTTGAGTATTATTTGAGGTTTGGGGGAATTTGTCAGTCTCTAATGATCGTACAGTATTTTGGGGTTTTGGGTTTCGATTCCAAGTCAAAGAATTTGGCTTGCGATGGTTAGTTTCTAACCTGGGGGCATTCTTGGGGGTGGGGGGTATTACTTAGCCAGAATTATTTCTAAGAAGAATTTTAGTTCCAATTTATCTCCTATCATGTTTTTATTCTTGAGAGTGAATTTTTGGTTCAAAATTAGGCTTTAAAATGATCAATGGAATTAGTCCTGTGTGATGAACTAAGAAAGATTTTGGTTTAAATGCCATGTTTGTCCACTCACCAAAAAGCATTTAATCCCGTATGACCTCTTACTACCTATGTTTCATGTGTGCTTGTTACCTGAAAGACTAAATACATTTACAAAGAATTCATGCCTCTCATTTATGCCCAGAGAATTAATGTCCTATTCAAATGAAAAGATAAGTTTTTAAATAAAAGATTAACATCATAATCTTTTAAACTGTAAATTTTTATTCTGATTTAAGTGTTTATTTTCCCTAAGCCATACTTCCTTCCTGTTCAGTAATAATATTGGCATATACTAAGTTCATTTAAAGAACATTATTTTACATTCTGTTCTATGAAGAACTTGAGACCATCACGATTGTTCTTTATCCCTTAAAATTAACTTTACATATAGCAGACACTCCATGCTGTTTCCCTTTGAAACCCTAGCTTCAGATATTGTAGGATATAAAAACCCTTCCCTTTTTTCTATGTCACTGTTTTTCAACCATTATATAAGCTTCAGATATACATAATATTTGGACTTTTGCATTCCAAGAGAAATATTTAGAATGCCTGACATTAGCAATGTAATCAGCAATTTATTATTCCTTTATTCATGAAGTGGGTATGCTGAGCACATAGTAATTAGTGTTCTCCCCATTTCTTCTTTGTATAATGTGGTATCTAACAATTTACATGATTTAGAAACCAAACAGAAAAAGGATGCATTTAATCAAGGTCTTTCACATAATAAATCATCAGGCAACAGAGTGACTGCTAGCCTTGTGGTCTAATGGATTGATGAAGGAAACAAGTTTCACTGTTGGTATTTTGTATTAAGGTCACTCTCCCATAATAGTAATGATGATAGCATTTATTAAGCACTTACTATGTGCAAAGCACTGTTCCCATCCAACCTATAGGTTCCAGTAGGGCTATCCCAGTCCGGATGGAACCTAAGACCATTTTCTTATTCACATTTTAGCCCAACAGAAATGTAATCCTTATGAAAACTTCATTGGATTCCCTTAAGGTCACTGCTGTTGTGACTTGGAAGCTTTTTAATATTTCCCCGTTCAAGCAAACATTAAATATGGAATAGCATTACTTTTAAAAAAAATAACTACAGCCTTTTGTTTACTTTCCCCATCCCTCATGTAGCTTGAAAATAAGTTGTCTTATAGTTCTTCAGTATATATGCATAAACTAGGTATATAAAATGTAGACCTTCCAATTATGACCTTTTAAACCTTTATCAATTAGTACATAACAAGTGAAAGTGTTCAATTATATTTTACTGAATCTACTTTTTTATGCTTGTAGCTTTAGGATCATTTTCTACTGTATTTGGAGAAGAATGGAAGGAGAAAACTGATAGAGATTTTGTTAAGGTAATTTATAAATATTAAAATACGGATAACTGCTACCGGTAGCCAAACCTGTTAAGAATCCCTACACATTAAGAAATGACTGGGAACTACTCTTCTGTTTTTTGCCTTGAGGAAAATGCAATTGAATACCTTTGATTGGGAACTTGGGATAAGGAGGAAAAATGCTAGAGAAGGGAATGGAGTAAAACGCGGCAAAGAGGTTGCAGTTGTATTTGCATGAAATCCAAAACCGGGAAGAGCAAATCCAAAATATCGGCTGTGTGGGACTGCTTATTTTAATTTATCCAAAGTCAAGTCTGTTGGAATACACAAGGAAATTTGAAAGATTGGATGAGATAGACTCTTTAATATAGAGGATTTCTTTTGCTTTGCCACTAGAGGGTACGATCTTCATCATAATATAAGCAGTTTGCTGACGAGGACGTTGTGGTTTAAATATTTTCCTTCATCACAAAGAATATGCCTTAACTATTCTGATTAATAGGCCTTATAGCTCTGAGTTGAAATTTTATTTTTATGTTTTCTTCGTTTCCCCCCTTTTTTTAAGAAGTAGGTATTAAGCAAGGATAAATATGTGTGTAATAAATGCTACTTGTGTATTAAAAACGATATTTTAAAACATTTTCTTTTGTCATTTGCTTAATTGGGTTTGCAGCCAAGGAGATGCCTAGAAGTATCTATCGGTCATGTAAATTTGGGTCAAAGATAATACCATTTCTGGATTGATGTTGTCCCAGAATGTGATAATTACTATCTAAACATACCTTGAATGTATGAATATTTGAAAATGCACTCATCTGTAAATTATTTTAAATTAAATTACTCAGGCTTGCCTAAGTTATTGCTGGGAAAATTCCATCTTTGCCTGGGTTGGATGATGTGCAAATTACTATGCGTCATTATATGAGCATAATATAATTAATTGGGTTAGGTGGTTAACTGGAAAACCTCTTGGATTTGGTAGTTTACCAAGATTTTTAAATTTTGGAAATTTCAGGCATCTGTGTTTTTGAAATTGTAAAAGTTTTTAGTAGGGTTCCTCGGTTTTCCTTTGGGTGAAGTTTTGCAATCTTGAAAATTTGAAAAATAGTTAAGGCAAAATAGTTACAAAGTAAACTTAGTTGCTTGCCTGTGCTGAGTTGTGAATGTCTGGTCTAATTGCTACACATGTTATAATAAATAAGCATTTTAAGTAATCCCAGGAATAGGTGATAGTACCAGAAAGGGAAGACAGCTTTACAAAATTTGATACAACAGTTACGAAATATAAATGAAAGCAGTATTTAGGTTGTACATATATTTCAAGTTCAGTTAAATATGGAAAAACTACAGTGAATGTTTCATCTTTCCACAGTCACAGAAAGGCTTATCTCACGTTCAAATTTTATTTTTAAAGATAAAATGCGTGTTCTTAGTTTTGAGCAATTTCCCCTGAAAATATTTTGTAATAACTTATTGATGTTGGTGCTAGCTTGCTATACATACTTATATTGTGTAACTATTTTCACGTTATTTTTGTGTCTAAAATGATGATTATGGCAAGTTAGCTCCTGATGGTTGTTGGGCAAGTTAATCTTCTAAAGGCTTTGAGATCCATTGGTTTGATATGTTAGAGAACAGAAAGTACTACTTGCCACCTACAAAGAATATAAATATAAATTTAGAATCTTTCATTTTGGGGGAAAAGTGGGGCATGTTGTTCTTATGTTCCTATTTATTTTGAAACATATTACATTATGATGTGTATGAGACCAGTTTTAGCCCTTGATTTACACAATACCCCAACAAAATGGAAAAATTATTTTCATCTCATATTTGCAGGTGGAAAATTGCTGCAGGGGGTGTTGTTTGTTACAGGTTCTCCCTAGGTTGTTATTTGCAAATCTAGTATTAGAATTTATGAACCTTGATTTCTTCTTGTAGTTTTGTTGCGTAGTCTTTGTTTAAAGATCTAAATGTGTTTAGAAAATGCCAACTTTGGATAATATAGAGAGGGAAAACATAATTTTTTTTATTCCATTGTGTATCTCCCGGCACATACTTTTTAAGTAGTTTCAAACTAAGAATTCAATAGGTTTTCTTCAAACCATCCCTTTTGTTGTATTCTAAAACTTTTATTCCCAGGTAAATTTACCCCGAATCCTTGTAATTCATTCCCAGAATACCATCTGTCTACACTTTTGACCATTAATAATCTCAGAAAGGAGATAATCAAAAAGTCAGTTGTTCTATCGGAGGTAACTTTAAGTTGGATATTATGCTTTTTGTGACCTGTAGGCTGGGACAATTAATTAGAAGACTTTTCTTTTCTTTGTCTGATGTTTTCAAGGTTTTGTTCAGCCTCTTGAAAACCTAATGGCATCAGTGAATGCCCTTAGATTTCTGGGATTCTCTGCTGATCAATTTTTTGAGAGAAATGGAAGCAAACTAGGTAGAAAGATAGAATGGGAAATACGGGGAAGCATCGTCCAAAGGGGAAACTGAAAATTTAAAACCCTTAAGCAATGTTAACCATCTTGCCTGAATTTTTCTGAAGTTGAGGAAGCAGCTAGGCTCACTTTTTTATCATTCACTAAGATTGATTGACTGCTTATTCTGTACAGAACACTCTATTAAGTGTTTGGAAAAGTACACTGCACTATGGGTCTTACAATCTAGCCAGGAGACGGATATTGAAATAAATTTAGAAGTAGTGGAAGCAAGATATGTACATCGTGGGAGGCAGGGAACTGTGAGCTGTCTCTGGCTTTACGAGCAAAGCTCCAATTCTTACCATTATTCTGATTATTCTCCTTAACCGTTGGCTTTAAAGCCCTCAATCACGTTGCCCTCTCCTGCTTTCCCTCTCTGATTTCTAACTACAGTCTAACCCGCACATTTTGTTCCTCCAGTGCCAACTTTTTCACTGAACCTCGATCTCGTCTCCCTTGCCGTCGACTTTTCCCCCAAGTCCTGCCTCTGGTCTGGGACCCCTTCCCACTTCATTTCTGCCAGAAAGTCACTCTCCCCACATTCAGAGCCTTATTAAAAGGACATCTCCTCCAAGAGGCCTTCCCCGACTAAGCCTGCATTTCCCCTTCTGCGTCGCCCTTGCGCTTGAATTTGCACCCTTTATTCACCTCGCCCTCAGCCCCACAGCACTTCTTTACACACCCATAATGGTGTTTTTTTTTCATATTAATGTCCGTCTTCCCTTCTGGACTATAAGCTCCTTGAGGGCAGGGAACTTGTCTCCCAACTCTGTCATACTGTCCTCTCCAAGCACTCAGTACAGTGCTCTGCATAAAGTAAGCGCTCAATAAATAGGATCAATTGATTCTTCTTTCGCATTCATGCTTTCTCTTGTTTTCAGCACTACATCGATCAATAAATAGGATCGATTGATTCTTCTTTCACATTCATGCTTTCTCTTGTTTTCAGCACTACATCGATCAAGTCGTACTTATTGAATGCTTTTTATGTGCCAAGCACTGTATTAAGCATTTAGGAGAGTACAATATGGCAGAATTAGCAGACGTGTTCCTGCCCATTATGAGTTTACATCAATCAGTGGTATTTATTTGAAGGCCCTTAGTAAAGGTTGGAGAGAGTACAACAGAATTGGTAGCCATGATCCCTGCTCCCTGCCCTCAAGGTTTTCAATCTGGAAAAGGAGCCAGACATTGAAATGAATTGCAAATGTGAGGAAGTTATAGCATATAAACACGTACCTAAGTGCTATGTTGAAGACATGAATAAGCATTGGCTGGGAATATAAAATGGGGAGATTAGAGACGCGATTTCTGGAGAGCTTTGAAGATGGAGAGAACAGCGGTCTGCCAGGTGTGAAGGGGAAACGGAGTTCCGAGAAGCAAAGAGAAATAGAAGGGATGAGAACAGGGTTCAAATGAGTAGGTTGGCTGGAGAGGACTGTAATATGCAAGCTGGGTGGAGCGGGAGAAGATACTGGATAAGCGGGGGAAGAGAACTGATTCTGTGCCTTTAAGCTGATGCTCAGGAGTTTCTCCTTGGTGTGGAAAGGGTTTGACTCTCATTGCAAGTCCTTAAGTGGGGACACATGGACGTGTTTCAGAAAAATGATCCAGGTAGCAGAGAGGAGTATGTACTGGAGAGGAGAGCGCCTGTATGCCTTTCCATCCATCAATCAGTCAATCAGTGGTATTTATTGAGCACTCACTGTGGGTAGAGCACTGTACTAAGTGCCTGGGAGAGTACAGTATCATGCAGTAGAGTTGGTAGACACATTCTTTCATTTCGGTCTTTACGGGTGTGCCCTTGAGAGTCCACTGTCCGTAGGTGGTCACAGACCTAGGGAACTCACAATTTTAAAATAGTAGGACTAAAACTAGCAAAAAACTGCAAGCAAACCAGAGTTTTAGAGAAAATAAAATACACAGAGGCACAATTTGGCGTGCAAGGAAAGATAACGCTGTAGTTTGAGGAAAGATTGTAGATGTCCCAAATTTATGTGAGAAAATGGGGCTCGTAGAGAAGCAGTGTGGCTTAGTGGCTAGAGCACGGGCCTGGGACTCAGAAGGAGCTAGGTTCTGATCCCATCTCTGCTACATGTCTGCTGTGTGACCTTGGGCAAGTCCCTTCACTTCTCTGTGCCTCAGTTGCCTCACCTGTGAAATGGGGATAAGAGTGTGAGCACCATGTGGGATGGGGACTGTGTCCAATCTGATACCCCTGTGCTTAGAACAGTGGTTGGCACACATTAAGCACTTAACAAGTACCATACTACTTATTATTATAGTAAGCACTCCTTAAATGCGATTGATTGATTGATTGATGAAAGTAGGGTAATTAACATGGTTCTGCAGTAACATGGTTTCACAGTGCATTTTGTCTGAATCTTGCTGGGGAGTACATTTGGCAGACAACATAAGCCTGTTGGATATAGGCTGTGCAGTGTTGGAAGAAATGTTTTGTGGATGTGTGCTCCAGTGTGTAGCATTTGATCTGTAGGGTACTGGTTGTAGTGGAGCAAGAGAGTAGCTTGGTCTGAAAACAATGGATGGTCAGCAAATAAAAGAGAATTCTGGTTGATGAAAAACGATTTTTTAAAAAAGCATGCCACTGATAAATACCTGGGTTTAAAAAATACTGAAACAATCCATTTTTTCACTGTGAAAGTCTTGGGTGTATCCGTCAAGTTGAATTTCTTTAGTTTACCGGGCTTTAAAGAAAACTAGCTTGGTTCATTTCATTTTAATATCTGTAATAATAATAATGATGGTATTTGTTAAGCGCTTACTATGTGCAAAGCACTGTTCTAAGCGCTGGGGGGGAATACAAGGTGATCAGGTTGTCCCATGTGGGGCTCACAGTCTTAATCCCCATTTTACAGATGTGGTAACTGAGGCTCAGAGAAGTTAAGTGACTTGCCCAAGGTCACACAGCAGACATGTGGTAGAGCCGGGATTCGAACCCATGACCTCTGACTTCAAAGCCCGTGCTCTTTCCAGTGAGCCATGCTGCTTCTCATAAAATTTACACATTAGATTATTAGTAACTTGGTAGGTCAAGTTTAGCTAGAGACTAAGGAAGATGTGTAGTGTCATAGAGATCCAGAAAACAACATCTTTTGCGTTCCAGTTGATTAGTAGATGTGAAAGGCTCTTCCGACTGGATCGGTGGTTCTAAATTATACAAAATACATTCATAATAATCTTAAAAGTTTAAGTAAGCTTTGTCAAGTGAGCCAAGTAAATAACTTAAGGACTGAATATTTGAACTCACGGGCAAAGCTCTTCTGGACGTATTGGGGGGCCTGTCCCAGAGATCAGACATATATAAGGATTTTATTAGTGTTCAGGTAGGGTCCCATAGCTTCTCAGATAGCCCAGGGCCTGGGCTGCTTCCTTTACTTGAGAAAAAGCATGGCCTAATGGAAAGGGCACAGGCCTGGGTATCAGAGGACCCGGGTTCTAATTCTGGCTCCGCCACTTATGTGCTGGGTGACCTTGGGTAAATCATTTCACTTCTGTGCCACCTTTACCTCCTCTTTAAAATGGGGAGTAAGACCATGAGCCCTATGTGGGACCTGATTATCTCGTATCATATGTAATATGGGGATTAAATGCTCCTCCCTGTGAATTTAGACTGCCAGCCCCATGTGGGACAAGGGACTGTGTCCAATCTGATAATTTTGTATCTAAGCCAGTGCTTAGTATGGTGCTTGGAACATATTAAGCACTTAACAAATAGCATTAAAAAAACTAAAGAGACAGGAGGATTTTCCTTCCATACAGTCCTTGAGATTTAAAGACTGGATGGTAACAGTCACTTCTGAGTGAGAACTGAAAATAATAATAATAATAATTGTGGACTTTGTTAAGTGCTTACTGTGTGCCAAGCACTGTACTAAGCCCTGGGGTGGATAAAAGCAAATTGGGTTGGTCACAGTCTCTGCCCCATGTAGGGCTCAGTATCCCAATCCCCATTTTACATATGAGGTAGCTGAGGCCCAGAGAAGTGAAGTGACGTGACTTATCCAAGGTCACACAGCAGACAAGTGGCAGAGCTGGGATTAGAACCCACGGCCTTCTCATTCCCAGGCCTGTGCTCCATTCACTACGACATGCTGGAAAGCGAATGTGTACTGTCACACAGTACACATACAGAGGTTGTCCCTTGTTGAACTGTTGGGTTTAGTGTGTGCCATCTCTGCACGGTTTCCTCTTTTGCCTCTTTGTGTCTTATTCCATAGGAAGCTTTTGTTGAGAGAGACCCGCCTCCCTCCTTTTTGGCAGTATGCCATGCGGCATTGTCTAAGGCTTTGTTTTACCATGTCCTCAGAAAGTGGTAGTTCTACTTTCCTTGTTTTTGCTTTCCCAATTTCAGCTCTCCGTATAAGCATTATTTGGCTAATTTAGGAAGCAGAGTAGCGTACTGGAAAGAGCGTAGCCTTGGGAGTCCGTAGATCTCCACCACTTGCCTGCTGTGTGACCTTGGGCAAGTCATTTAACTTTTCTCAATCTGTGAAATGGGAATTAAACACCTGTCCTCCCTGCCCCTTAGCCTGTGAACCTCCATTTTTTTAATGGTGTTTAAGCACCTGCTGTGTGCCAGGCACTGTACTAAGCACTGGATAGGTACAAGTTAATCAGGCTGGGCTCAGTCTTGATCCCCATGTTCCATATAAGGTGACTGAGACCCAGAGAAGTTCAGCAACTTGCCCAAGGATGCACAGCAGACACATGGCGGAGCCAGCATTAGAACTTAGGTCCTTCTGAATCCCCGGCTACGCTGCTTCTCTTGGACAGGGATTGTGACCAATCTGAATATGTTGTATATTCCACAATACTTAGTAGAGTCCTTGGCACATATTAAGTGCTTAACGAATACAGCTATCATCAGCATCACCATCATCTTTCCCTCCTTCAGTCTCATTCGATATCCCACCCACTGTTCATGGTGAACGTAGCCTTGATGCTGAAGCCTGTATGCCAGAACTTCCACTGGCCTGTAAACTCCTTGAGGGCAGGAATTGCATCTGCCTAGTTTATTGTACTCTTTTCTTTTTTCTTACTGCAGTTTGTTAATCAATCAATCAATCAATTGTATTTACTGAGCACTTACTGTGTGCAGAGCACTGTACTAAATGCTTGGGAAGTACGAGTTGGCAACATATCGCTTACTATGCGCCAGGTACTGAACTAAGCGCTGGGGTAGATACAAGTTAATCAGGCTGGACACAGCCCTCGTACCACATGGGGCTAACAGTCTTAGTTCCCATTTTACAGATGAGGTGACTGAGACACAGAGAATTGAGTTGACTTTTCCAAGGTCACACAGCAGATAAGTGGTGGAGCTGGGATTAGGACCCAGTTCCTTTTGATTCCGGGACCCTGCTCTATCCACTAGGCCACACTGCTTCTCAGCTCCCAAGTTCTTTGTAAAGTGCTTTGCTCCCAAATAATCATTCAGTGGTATTTAAGCACATTCTGTGTGCAGAGCACTGTACAAAGCACTTGGAAAAGCATGATACAGCCCAGTTGGAAGGCACGATCCTTGTCCACAAGGAGCATTCAGTCTGAAGAGGGGAATCAGACATTACTGTTTCTCTTGTCCATAATCCATTGTAAAGTTTAAGGATTATTTACTCAATAATAATAATGATAATGATGGCATTTATTAAGTGCTTATGTGCAAAGCACTGTTCTTAGCGCTGGGGTAGATACAGGGCAATCAGGTTGTCCCACATGGGGCTCACAGACTTAATCCCCATTTTACAGATGAGGTAACTGAGGCCCAGAGAAATTAAGTGACTTGCCCAAAGCCACACAGCTGACAAGTGGCAGAGCCGGGATTTGAACCCATGACCTCTGACTCCAAAGCCCGGGCTCTTTCCACTGAGCCTACGTACTATGGGGCTAAGGACAGTATTAAAGTTCTTAAGGGATAAGCAGCATAGTCAGTGTAAGTACTCAATAAATACCATTCATCAGTTGATTGATCCATTGGTTTTGATATTGTTTTGCCATTTGATGTTGAGTATGGTTCAAAAGCGATGCTGGTGGAAATGCTTTTTCTTAAGAATTTATTCATTCATTTGTATTTATTGAGTGCTTACTGTGTGCAGAGTACTGCGCTATGTGTTTGGGAGGGTAAAGTGCAACAATAAACAGACACATTCCCTTCCCACAACGAGAAAACAGGTCTTTAACTGTCTTTGAAGGAAATCGCGTATTATTATTTGTGGTGTTACCCCATTCCGATAAATATTTCTCCTTTTGATGTTAGAATAAAGCACTAGCTACCCTACTTCAAAGCAGACATTTGTATTCAGATGGATTTTTTATCTTTCTTATTCATTCATTCAGTTGCATTTATTGAGCGCTTACTGCGTGCAGAGTACTATGTTGTTAGTGCCTGCATAGTTAATACATAGTGAGTCTTCATGTGTTCTACGGTTAATTTTGTAGGAAACAATCCTCCTAAGTACCATAATTGCTCATGAAGTATGCCTGTGTCATGTGTGTTTCATGCACAGAGGTTAAAGCTGCGGCTGAGTAATAAAGAGAAGACTTATGAGTCTACAAATGCAAGAACTTATAATTTATAAATATCATTTTAGACTGCTTGAAATACTTGGCTATTTTAATGTCATTCAGAATAGAATGTGAATTAAGTCTAGGTACTCTTCTCTCAAAATAATTGACAGTCAAAACAGTGTATTTTTATGTTTGTATTTTTAAAATATTTTAAACAGTGGCAGCCATAGAATTATAGACCTGGAAGGACCCTCAAGGTCATGTGGTATAATTCCTTGTAAGACTGTTTTTCTAATTCCTCAAGATGACTTTGAATTTCCTTCCAGCATTCCAAATTGTTAGCAATCCTGTTCAGTTCAGTGCAGTTAAGAAACTGATTTAAGAAGCCGTGTTCCTGACTCTAGTTTTCTAAGCAACTGAGGGATTCCTTTATCTTCTTACAATCCTCATATTTATTGAGTGCTTACTGTGTGCAGAGCACTTTACTAAGTGCTTGGGAGAGCACAATCTACAAGGAGCATCCAGATATATTTATCCAGATATGGGATGATCAGCTATCTGGTTAACTGTGCAGGCTAATGCTAAACATATGTGGTAATTAACAGAAATGTCATCTCATGTTTCCACAGCTATTTAAAATCACAAGTGATTACAAAGTCAGCAACAAAAAATAACCAATTTGTTTTTCTTAACTGGAAAAAAGTTCACACCTTGAAAATTGATGGGGTGTGATATTCAGTTAATCAGGAGAAGTTACTGAGTACCTACTGTGTATAGTGCGCTGTACTAACCACTTGAGCCAAGATGGGCTTAAACTTTGTTCTAATGACTAACCTCCACATTCTTTGCAGTATTTTTTTCAATGGCTGTTTCTCTTAAATTTCCACCGTATGAGAAAGCATATTGGTGGAATGTTTTCAAAAATTTTCAATGCCCAGTCCGCCCTGATCTAATACTTTGGCACTAATTACTTGGATTTATGTGGACATCAAGATGTACACTGACTTCTCATCTCTTAAGTCAAATGGCAGTCATTTCAGTGTAGAGCGTTTCATCTGCCCGGTACAAGAAAGATTAACTAGATTTTAGGAAAATGATTGCAGCAGAATCTGCAACACGGTTTTTAAACATGCATCACATGCGTGCCTTTCAAAGAATTGAAGAACGTCATTAAACCACAAAGCCATTAACCTCAGAAGCACAGACTTTGTGAGATTTTGGCCATCTTGCTGATATAGGCTAAACAAAAATTAAAAATAATCCTAACAAAACTATCAGTCCACTCCAGAGGGAAAAAAGTCGGATATGGAGTTTAGCCAAGATCCTTTGGCTGACTTTTCAAAAGCTCCTTTAATTAGCTGAATCAGATCCCCAAACAGAGTAATGGCCCAAGTTAGGCTTTAGATACTACTCAAATTGGAAAGAATACCAATCGGGAGATACAAAGGCTGAGACTTGATGATAATTACAATGATAGCAGTAATAATAATAACAGCAAAAAATAGTGTTTGTTGTGTGCTCACTCTGCCAAGTGCTGTTCTAAGCACTGAGCTAGAAACAGGATAATCAGGTCGGACACAGTCCCGTCTCACATAGGGCTCATCATCTCAAAGGGAAATGAGAACAGGTGTTGACAAAATATTTAAAGCACCCGAGATTTAGAATGTGTAGCTTGATTGTCCGATATGAAAAGCCACTTGCTGTGTGTTTGGCACCGGGATGCTTTTGAGTTGAAGGATTTTGCTTGGGGAGCGAATGGAACGATATTACAACTCAAAGATCACCATAGACCCTTTTATACCCTAGATATTGGTTAAACAGGTTAATTGGTTACTGTAGATGCTGGTTAAGTATCTCATTACACAGAAACTTCTTCTGGCTGGGTTCCAGGTAGGGCTAGATTAGGCAGGAGCCAACTGGGGCAGAACCATTGCTAAAAATCAAAACTTCTCTCTGGGCAATCTCTTAGGAGAACTGAAATCTATTCAGACAGTGAATCTCTCCCCCGTTGACAGGCAAGGCAAACTCCTCCTGCCCCACTGGTTTCTGGAGAAGGGAGACAAACCACCCTTAGCACCGTGGGTTGTATAGTTGTCACTTTTTCCCTCCCTGAAATTCTCTTGCCAACTTTCACGCAGCACAGCACTTTGGTTGTGGCCCAGACATTAACAATTAAATGCAATTGCATTCAGTGGATTGAACGTCTTGAGGTGAACCGGTCATTAGTATTTCAGCCCCTCCTACTTGCAGATAATAATGGTGGGATTTGTTAAGCGCTTACTATGTGCCAAGCACTGCTCTAAGCACACTAAACACTTGGGAGAGGGCACCAGTTGCAGAGACGTGGTTTCACCCTTGGGAGTTTATAACCTAATCGTGGGGGAGATAGGGCAGATTATTTACAGATAGTGGGAGCAGTAAGAACGACAAAGATGCCGAATATGTCAGTAGGAAATAGCTGAACAGTAATTCAGTGTATATAGGTGCTAAGGATGGGGCTAAATAATAAGTGCCAAATGTCACTCTTGGGTTGGTGTAATTTGGGATGTTCAAAACTAATTGGGGAAAGCTTCTTGGAAGAGGTGGGACATGAATATGTCAGTAGGAAATAGCTGAACAATAATTCAGTGTATATAGGTGCTAAGGATGGGGCTGAATAATAAGTGCTAAATGTCACTCTTGGGTTGCTGTAATTTGGGCTGTTCAAAACTAATTGGGGAAAGCTTTGTGGAAGAGGTGGGACATTTTAGAAGGGTCTAGAAGATTTGAAGAGAGAGGGAGTTCCAGGTGGTGTGCAGGCTGTAAACTCAGGTGTGGAGGGTGGGGTGTAGTTAAGAATGTGAACTGGGAAGAGCAGAGTGTGAGGTGGGGAGAAAGAAGAGAACTGAGTTCCAAGAGGAACAACGCTGGTCGGGAGCCTTGAATTCAGTGCTAAGGAGTTTTTGCTTGATTGGGAGGAATCATTTGAGGGGTGTTTATTTTATATTTGTTGAGCTACATACCAGAAAGATGATCTGGGCAGTTGGAAAGACTACAAACTGAAGAGGGAAGGCTAGAGCCAGTGACATCACTGAGGAAGCGGATCTAGGAGTCTAATGATGATTTGGAAAGAGTTTGAATCCAGCTTTTGGCTGATATTCTTATTTTCTTCAAACTCAAGTCACTTACTAGAGAAGCTCCTCTGCTCCCAAGGCTTCAACTTCACTACTGTACTGGGGGCTCCCAAATGTACCTTACTATCCCTGATCTCCGTCCTTTTCTGCAGTCTCTCCTTGGTGCCTGTATAATTTTCCTAAAATAATTGCACAGTTCTCCCCAGTCTTCAGAAAACTTCCAATGGTTGACCATCCCTCTCTGAATAATAATAATAATAATAATAATAATAATGGCAGTTATTAAGCACTTACTATGTGCAAAGCACTGTTCTAAGCGCTGGGGAGGTTACAAGGTGATCAGGTTGTCCCACGGCAGGCTCACAGTCTCAATCTCCATTTTACAGATGAGGTAACTGAGGCACAAAGAAGTTAAGTGACTTGCCCAAAGTCACACAGCTGACAACTGGCGGAGCCAGGATTTGAACCCATGACCTCTGACTCCAAAGCCCGGGCTTTCCACTGAGCTCCGCTGCATAAAACAGAAACTCCTGACCACCAGCTTTAAGGCACTGACAGCTCCCTCCCCACTGCTTAATTCTCACTCTTACACAAATTCACCTCAGTTCATCCTCTTCGTTCCTGTCGAGCCGGCCTTCTCATTGTGCTTCATTCTCATCTCTCTTTTTTGATGGTATTTGTTGAGCTCATTCTCATCTCTCTTTTTTGATGGTATTTGTTGAGCGCTTACTGTGTGCCAGGCACTGTAGTGAGGGCTGGGGGAGATACAAGCTAATCAGGGTTGGACATAGTCCATGTCCCACATGGGGCTCCCAGTCTTTGTCCCCAGTTTTATAGATAAGGTAATTTAGGCTCAGAGAATTTAAATGACTTACCGAAGGTCATGCAGCAGTCGTTAGTCCCTCTGGATTCCCAGGCCCATGCCTTTTCCACTAGGCCATGATGCTTCTCTCATCCTCAACCTCTTCTTCAGGCCCTTCCATCCGCTGGAAGATCTTCCCCCTTCCCTTCCAGCAGACCACGGTTTCCTTCATCTCCAAAGCCTTCTGAAATCACATCTTCTTCCTGAGGAATTCCCGAATGCATCGCTTTATCTTTCACCCTACTTTCCCCACAACCAACTCCCACTTCGTTACTTCCATATTACGTAAGCACTTGGGTACTCACTTCTTTATACTCTGTTTCTTCTCCCTAGCTTTAATTTTAGCGTCCGGGCCTGTAGCCACACTGTAAGCTCCACGAGAGCAGAGCTCATGTCTATTAGTTCTCTTGTACTATCCCGTGCGTTTAGCACAGCAGGTACTCAATGAATACCATTGATTGACTGGTTAATTGGGTAGATCTGGTTAGTGTTGAGGAGGGTGGACCTACAAGATTTGGCAGTTGAATAGATGGGAGAGCTGATCACCAAGCGTGCAAGCTTCTGGGACAAGAAGGAGTGTGGTGCTGTACGTAACAATAATAATAATAATAAAGGCATTTATTAAGCACTTACTCTAAGCAAAGCACTGCTCTAAGCGCTGGGGAGGTTACAAGGAGATCAGGTTGTCCCACGGGGGGCTCACAGTCTTCATCCCCATTTTACAGAGGAGGGACCTGAGGCACAGCGTAGTTAAGTGACTGGCCCAAAGTCACACAGCTGACAATTGGCAGAGTCGGGATTCAAACCCATGACCTCTGACTCCAAAGCCCGGGCTATTTCCACTGAGCCACGCTGCTTCTCAGCAATAAGAAAGTTAGGAAAAGCAGTGAGTTAAGGAGGGAAGATGAGAAGTTCAGCATTTTTTTATATGTAAATTATATTATACAGTTATACAATACATTATACAGTTTATATATAAAATGCTGGATTTCTCATAAACATGCATGTATATATATATGTATATATAATTTAAGTGCTTACTAGCTGTTGCTATATACAGTATGTTGTATTGAGCTTATTATTTGCACGGAAGAACAGTAATGAACTCTACGGTAAACCTGTCAAAGTCACGACCTGTAGGGCACATATGATTTCCTGTGAGGTTGTCTTTAGCCCACAGGCAGCTTTGAAGGAAACTACCCTGTCAGCGTGGCTCAGTGGAAAGAGCCCGGGCTTTGGAGTCAGAGGTCATGGGTTCTAATCCCGGCTCCGCCACTTGTCAGCTGGGTGACCATGGGTAAGTCACTTCACTTCTCTGGGCCTCAGTTCCCTCAACTGGCAAATGGGGATGAAGACTGTGAGCCCCCCGTGGGACCACCTCATCACCTCGTAACCTCCCCAGCTCTTAGAACAGTGCTTTGCACATAGTAAGCACTTAATGAATGCCATTATTATTATTATTATTATTATTATTATTATACCCTGCGTACCGTGGACCTGTGCTGGAAATCATGGAGGGCAGCAGCCCCATACTGTCTGGATCAAAGAGCCAGACTGCGTAGAACTGGCAAGGGAGGGTCTCTTTCTTTTATTTTTGTGCCGTTATTGCTGCTTAGTACTACGGTGCTTTGCACAAAGTAAGCGCCCAATAAATATGATTGAGTGATTGAAGGCGGCAAGTTTTTTTAGGGGAGTGTGAGGTGAGAGAAGAGGGAGGAGAGAAAGGGGGAATTGGAAGGGGTAGGTGTCTTTTATTTGATGTCGATTAAGCATCTACTATGTGGCAAATACTGGACTAAGTGCTGGGAAAGCGATAAGGTAGTTGGGTGGGACACAACCCGTGTTCCACAGAGTTTCACAGTTTAAGTAGGAGGGAGTAGGATTGATGCCCCGATTTACATTCATTCATTCATTCATTCAATCGTATTTATTGAGCGCTCACTGTGTGCAGAGCACTGTACTAAGCGCTTGGGAAGTACAAGTTGGCAACATCTAGAGACGGTCCCTACCCAACAGTGGGCTCACAGTCTGGAAGGGGGAGACAGGCAGCAAAACAAAACATCTTAACAAAATAAAATGAATAGAATAAATATGTACAAATGAAATCAAACAAATTTGCTCCGCACACAGTAAGCGCCCAATACATACGATTGAATGAATGAATTTATTGAGTGCTTACTGTGTGCAGAGCACTGGACTAAGCGCTTGGGAAGTCCAAGTTGGCAACATAGAGAGGTAGGAATGAATGAATGAGACTTTACAGATGAGGAGACTTAGGCATAGTGACTTGCCCAAGGTCACACCGCAGGCAAGTGGCAGAGCTGAGATTAGAACCCAGGTTCTCTAACTCCCAGGCCTGTATCCTCTCCAGTAGTTAACACGGTTTATTTGCATCTTTCGAACTTTGTGTCTCTGTCTTTATTTCTTCCTCCGTCTCATCGACCTTTCTCATTCGTCCCATTTTTTTTTGACTCCTTTCCTTTCTACCGTCCCCCTCCTTTTCTTTGAACTCTAGACTATAAGCTTATTGTGGGCAGGCAACGTATCTGCTACTGTGTCGAACACTGTACTCTCCTGAGCGCTTAGTACAGTGCTGTGCACGTGGTAAGTTCTCAGTAAACGCCGTCCCCCTCGGCAGGGAAATCTCATCCAGTGTGACAGCAAAGTAATCAAGATAGTTGTACTTACTCATTTTAGCTCCATTTGTTCTGATCATCATCATCATCATCATCAATCGTATTTATTGAGCGCTTACTATGTGCAGAGCACTGTACTAAGCGCTTGGGAAGTACAAATTGGCAACATATAGAGGCAGTCCCTACCCAACAGTGGGCTCACAGTCTTAAAGGGGGAGACAGAGAACAAAACCAAACATACTAACAAAATAAAAGAAATAAATAAAATAAATAAAATAAATAAATA
Organism: Tachyglossus aculeatus; assembly: GCF_015852505.1. Taxonomy (NCBI): domain Eukaryota; kingdom Metazoa; phylum Chordata; class Mammalia; order Monotremata; family Tachyglossidae; genus Tachyglossus; species Tachyglossus aculeatus. Next base: position 155,560,717 of record NC_052067.1, read on the forward strand.
AATAAAATAAAATAAATAAAATAAATGACCTAAATAAATAAATAAATAAATAAATAAAAATAAAATAAAAAATAAATAAAATAAAACAAAATAAAATAAATATATTATATATATTTATATATATATATTTATAATAGATATTTATATATTTACAATATATTATAAATAAAATATATTATGAATAAATATAATATAAATGATAATAAATAATATTCTGATCAATAGTAATGCCATCAGTTATGTTTATTGAAGACTTATTCTGTGCAGGGCACTGTACTAAGTGCTTGGGAGCGGTCAGCCCAATAATATAACAGACATATTCCCAGCCCACAATGAGCTTACAGTCTAGAGGGGGAGGCAGACATTAACATAAATTAATTACAGATATGTACATACGTGCTGTGGGGGGCGGCGAATAAAGGCCCACTGTTGGGTAGGGACTGTCTCTATATGTTGCCAACTTGGACTTCCAAAGTGCTTAGTACAGTGCTCTGCACACAGTAAGTGCTCAATAAATACGATTGAATGATTGATAAAGGGAGCAAGTCAGGGCAACGCAGAAGGGAGTGGGAAAAGAGGAAATGAGGGCATAGATAGGGAAGGCCTCTCAGAGGAGACATGCCTTCAAGTAAGGCTTTGGAAGTGGGGAAGAGTAATTGTATTTATCAGTAATATCAAGCTCCTAACAAATGGCACCTGCCTTTGAAATCCAAACTACAAAGATACAGTAATCATAATAATTACGGTATTTGTTAAGCGCTTGCTATAAGCCAGGCACTGTACTAAGCGCTAAGATAGATACCTGCAAGGGAAGCAGCGTGGCTCAGTGGAAAGAGCCCGGGCTTTGGAGTCAGAGGTCATGGGTTTGAATCCCGGCTCCACCGCATGTCTGCTGTGTGACCTTGGGCAAGTCACTTCACTTCTCTGGGCCTCATCTGTAAAATGGGGGTGAAGACTGTAAGCCCCGTGTGGGACCATTTGATTACCTTGTATCTACCCCAGCGCTTAGAACAGTGCTTGGCACATAGTAAGCGCTTAACAAATACCAACATTATTATTATTATGCAAATCAGGTTGGACACGGTCCCTGTCCCATGAGGGCCTCACAGTCAATCAATCAATCGTATTTATTGAGCGCTTATTGTGTGCAGAGCACAGTACTAAGTGCTTGGGAAGTACAAGTTGGCAACATCGAGAGATGGTCCCTACCCAACAGTGGGCTCACAGTCTAGAAGGGGGAGACAGAGAACAAAACAAAACATATTAACAAAATAAAATAAATAGAATAAATATGTACAAATAAAATAGAGTCTGGATCCCAATTTTACAGATGAGGTAACTGAGGCAAGGAGAAGATAAGTGACTTAATAATAATAATGGCATTTATTAAGCACTTACTATGTGCAAAGCACTGTTCTAAGCGCTGGGGACGTTACAAGGTGATCAGGTTGTCCCACGGGGGGCTCACAGTCTTAAGCCCCATTTTCCAGATGAGGTAACTGAGGCCCAGCAAGTGACTTGCCCAAAGTCACACAGCTGATGATTGGCAGAGCTGGGATTTGAACCCATGACCTCCGACTCCAAAGCCCGGGCTCTTCCCCCTGAGCCACGCAAAGCCACACGGCAGACAAATGGAGGCGGGATTGGAAACCATGACCTTCCCACTTCCAGGCGTGTGCTCTGTTCATTAGAGCACGCTGCAGTAGTCTGTCCGTATTCCCAAGGTATTTGTTGGAAAGACCCCTGTGAACGTGGCGAAACCACAAATAACACTTGCTCCTGGCGGCACCCTCCTACCCTCTCTCCCTCCCCATCATCATCATCATCAATCGTATTTATTGAGCGCTTACTGTGTGCAGAGCACTGTACTAAGCGCTTGGGAAGCACAAATTAGCAACATATAGAGACGGTCCCTACCCAACAGTGGGCTCACAGTCTAAAAGGGGGAGACAGAGAACAAAACCAAACATACTAACAAAATAAAATAAATAGAATAGGTATGTACAAGTAAAATAGAGTAATAAATATGTACAAACATATATACAGGTGCTGTGGGGAAGGGAAGGAGGTAAGATGGGGGGATGGAGAGGGGGACGAGGGCAAGAGGAAGGAAGGGACTCAGTCTGGGAAGGCCTCCTGGAGGAGGTGAGCTCTCAGTAGGGCCAAGAGCCCTACTAACCCCACCGAGAGCGTTAAAAGGTTTATCCTGCAACTGCAACTCTGGCCCATCTGGGCTTCGCGGCTGGGGAGTCTCCGAGGTGCTTTATTACTCTATTTATTTATTTATTTTACTTGTACATATCTATTCTATTTATTTAATTTTGTTAGTATGTTTGGTTTTGTTCTCTGTCTCCCCCTTTTAGACTGTGAGCCCACTGTTGGGTAGGGACTGTCTCTATATGTTGCCAACTTGTACTTCCGAAGCGCTTAGTACAGTGCTCTGCACGTAGTAAGCACTCAATAAATACGATTGATGATGACTGTCTCTATATGGGAAGCAGCGTGGCTCAGTGGAAAGAGTCCGGGCTTAGGAGTCCAAGGTCATGGGTTCGAATCCCGGCTCCTCCAGTTGTCAGCTGTGTGACCTTGGGCAAGTCACTTAACTTCTCCTAGCCTCGGTTATCATTGTGAGCCCCACGTGGGACAACCTGAGCACCTTGTATCCCCCCCAGCGCTTAGAACAGTGCTTTGCACATCGTAAGCGCTTAACAAATGCCATCATCATCATCATGTTGCCAACTTGTACTTCCCAAGCGCTTAGTACAGGGCTCTGCACACAGTAAGCGCTCAATAAATACGATTGATGATGACGATGACCGGCCAGGGACTAAAAGAGCAGAACCAGAAGTCACGGGAAGCGAGCGTGGGTCCGGCCAACCACAAAATAGGCAAAGGAAGCCACAACCAAAGCTTCAACCACTGTCAAAGGCTTATCGTATTCCATATGTAGGATTTAGTGTGACGTTCCTGGTCTGAGCGAGCCACTTCAGGCCGTTTTGCCAACGCAGCTTTTAAACTAATTACCTGTAGATCGAAATGGCCGAGTTGGTGATTTTTTAATTCACCGCTGGGTTAACGGGACAGGCCCCGGAAGGTCCGTTGTTAGTTCTTCCACGCAGGCATTGTTATTCCAGGACGTTGATCCCTTACTGCCGAGGAAATTGCAGGATCCAAACTCTCATTTCCTGCAGATGGAATCTACGGTCAGTGCTGCGATATACCCCTTGGATTGCATCACAGAGTTGAATTTTCAACGTGGCGAAGGGGCTGTGGCAAAATGATCCCGTTAGATTTTAAGTTCCATTAAGTCAGAGGCCATCTTCCTTATTCGATGATATAGCTCATTTGACTCTTATCCAGGATGCAGTTGGTGTAAATGCTGCTGATTGCCACTCAGGAAAACATTGTTTCTATCTTATTTTCAGTTACACATACCATGCCGCAGCAGACGCTGTTTAAACATTTTGAACATTTTATTTTAATAGGCAGTCAGCTCTCTTTTAACTAACTGTTTCGTCTAGCCTTTGAAGGCTGAGCCTTTGAAACCAGGAAATATAGTTTGTACTGAGAGTAATGAAATTCATCATCATCTTTATGTATTTATTTAGTGTCCTGCAGATAAATTGTGTGATACAGTATGGTTTTAAGAAATGGATAGGGAATGGTGTTTAGCAATTTAGTTGATATCCAGTATCACTATTAACTTCAAAAATAATTTTCTGAGGTCTTTTTTTCTGAGAAGGTGAGTTAAGTTTCCCCCGTCACCACTCCCAACCCAAAAGTCAAAATCAGATCAGAAAGAATAATGGTTTAATGTGTCGTTTTGGGGAATAGCTGAAGGCCGTCTTTGAGGAGTTAATTTAGGAAATAACATAGGTAGCATTCCTGGCTTACCGAAAGGATTATTGTGCCAGTATATCGTGTCTTTAACGTGGCAATCTTAAATTTCAGAAGAACAATGTATAGTAGTTGTTGCCCTCCTCAAGATATCCTAACAGATGAGAACGTGCCTAATCTAACATCCTTTCTTTTCCCTCTGTATCCTCATCTTGCACCTTATCCCCCATTTTGGGCCCTCCGTCCAGAGTTTCATCCAAACTCCTTTCAACCTATGGATATTTCAGGCTGGGTAGCATCCTGCAAATACACATTCCATGCTTCCCACCCCTTATGTGATTCCCTTTTGAAAACGAAGAGAGGAAAAAGACATTAAAAATGGCATTAAAGCTTCCATATCTGCTCCTTTATCTTGTGGAATTTCTTGAACTACTCTGTGTTCACTCTGTCCACCCCCTTCACACTTTTTTTTTAAATCTTCAAGCTTGTTCTCTGTCAGCTTTCATCTTTCCAAACTCAAGAGTTCTTAAATATTTCAGTCTGTGCTAATGCGGGCACCCTCGCATCCCCCTCCATCTTCTGGGTTACTCTTCTCTCACACTTTCTCAGCTATGTTATAGCCCTCCTTTGATGAGGTATCCAAACTGTTTCAAGTGTATGGATACACCATCGTTTTATGTAGTGACAAAACTATGCCTTGCTCCATTTTCCTGGTCTTTTTTTTTTTGAGGTGCCATTATTGCTGCTTTTGGTGTCCTCTTCCTTTTAAACTAATGATTCAAACTTGTGATGTTACCTATGAAAGTAAAAATATGCAGATTCATAAGCAAGTGGCATGTATAAAAATATTTTTGAAATAGAAAAAAACGAAGGCTGCACATCATTTGCTAGCAGCTCATTGCTTTCCTCGGGAATTGCTTATCTCCATTATTATGTTTTTGTGGGTTTTTTTTCAGTTTCTAATAAAGCTGAATAATAAGTAGAAATTCAAAGCCCTGGGTTTGCACAGTTGTTGAAAAACTCAATCACTTAAATATTGTTAAGTTTAGAATGAGAGTGTCATATTCTCATGGCTTTTCTTTTCTGTCTACAATTCTCTGTACGGTTCAGACTATTCAGTACTCACCATTTTTGGAATAGTATAACTCGTAAGAAAGAAATCTGTCTTTCTGCCAGGAGCTTCCATTCTCTTGTTCACCTCAGTAGTACTACAAAGTGTAAAGTCAGAAATTCCATTTGGTGATTAGTCTCTTATTTATTCCACTTACTTGGATGTAAAAATTAAGAAAACGGATCACTATTGTTCATTTTGCTTCCCCTTTAGGAAATTTTGGAAACTGCTAGAATTTAAACACCGGAAATATAAAACTAGCGTAAGAGTCTTGCCACAGGTAAGATAGGTGACAGATCAGTGGGAGAGGTGGCAGTATAGGAAGATCCAAGTCTGGAGAACTGATCCCTTCACTGTATGGGATTTCCTGGTTATCAGCCAGCATCCTTGTTATCAATCATTTATAATTATGTATAATTGGTATTTATTGAGCACTTACACAGGCAGAGTACTGTACTAAGTGCGTGGGAAAGTACAATAGAGTTGATAGACATGATCCCTGCCCACAAGGAGCTTATAATCTACAGGGGGAGACAAACATTAAAATAAATTATAGGTTGGGGAAACAGTATTGTGCTGTGAGGCTGGTGTGAGGCATCACAGGGATTCACAGCCAAGTGCATAGATGAAACAGTGGGCAGGAAGGATGGGGAAATGAGGGCTTATTTAGGGAAGGCTTCTGGGAGATGTGATTTTAGGAGGGTTTCAAAGTTGGGGTAAGTAGTGAACTGCCAGATTTGCAGAGAAGTTCAGTCAGTCATTTTTATTGAGCACTTATGTGAGCAGAGCGTCATATCAAGTCCTTGGGAAAGTACAATATAACTATATCACAGACGTATTCCTTGTCCAAAACAAGCTCACAGGCCAGCTAGGGGAGGGAGATTCAGGCCCGAGAGAGGACACGGGCAAGGAGTCGGCAGTGGGATACACAGGATTGAGGTACAGAGAGTGAAGTGGGCTAATTGGGTTATAGCAGGAGATCATAGAGGAGGTGGCTGATTGAGTGTCTGAAGACAATGGCAAATCAATTAATCAATCATTGGTATTTATTGAGCCCTTATGGTGTGTAGAACACTGTACTGTGCGCTTGGGGGGAGAGCAAAATTTCACAGAGTTGGTAGACATTTTCCATGCCCTCAAGGAGCTTATGGTCTAGAGAGGGAGACAGACATCAAAATACATTGCAGATATCATCATCAATCGTATTTATTGAGCGCTTACTATGTGCAGAGCACTTACTAAGCGCTTGGGAAGTACAAATTGGCAACATATAGAGACAGTCCCTACCCAACAGTGGGTTCACAGTCTAAAAGGTATGTGCATTAATGCTATGGGTCAGAGGGTGGGTTGAATATCAATATCAAGGGTCCAAATCCAAGGGCAGAGGTGACGGAGGGAGAGAGTAGGTGAAATGAGGACTTGCTCGGGGTTAGGCCTCTTGGAGGAGATGTGATTTTAATACGGCTTTGAAGGAGGGGAGAGTGATGGTCTTTCAGAGGGGAGGGAGTTCAAGACCAGAGGCAGAACATGGGCGAGGGATAGGCGGCGAGAAAGATGAGATCAGGGTACAGTGAGTAGGTTGGTGTTAGAGGAAAAAAGTGAGTGCGTTGTGGTAGGATATCAACGTGGTAGGATAGGAGGGGGCGAGGTTATTGAGCACCTTACACCGGTGGTTAGGAGTTTCTGTTTGTTGAGGCAGTGGAGGTTCTTGAGGAGTGGGGAGATGTAGATTGAACATTTTTTTAGAAAAATGATCCAGATAACAAGGGAAGTAAGAACTGGAATGGGGAGGGGTAAGAGGCCGGGAGGATAATAATAATAATGATGATGGTATTTGTTAAGCGCTTACTGTGTGCCAAACACTGCTGTAAGCGCTGAAGTGCTTGAATCAGCATAATAGCAGTTGGGATGGCGAGGTAAGGGTGGATTTTAGCAATGTTGTGAATGTACAACCAACAGGATTTGGTGACAGATGGAATATGTGGGTTGAATGAGAGAGATGAATTGAGGACAACGCTGTGGTTACAAGCTTGTGATACAGGAGGATGGTGGTGCTGCCACTTATCTGCTAAGTGACCCTCGACAAGTAACTTCTCTGTGCCTCAGTTACCTCATCTGCAAAATGGAGATTGAGACTTTGGGCCCTGTGTGGGGCAAAGACTGAGTCCAACCTATTTGTCTTCTATCTTCTCCAGTGCTTCTTACAGTGGCTGGCCCATGGTAAGCACTCAACAAATACCATAAAAAAGTAATCCATGGTATTTATTGAGCACTTACCATGTGCAGAGCACTATACTGGTATACCATACTATATATATAGTACATAGTATAGTGTATAGCATACTATAGTATATTCATAATATACTATAGTATACTATACTAGTATACTATACTATATATATAGTACATAGTATAGTGTATAATATACTATAGTATATTCATAATATACTATAGTATGTAGTATATACTATACTATACTAGTATACTATACTACATACTATAGTATATTCATAATATACTATAGTATACTATACTAGTATACTATACTATATATATAGTACATAGTATAGTGTATAGTATACTGTAGTATATTCATAATATACTATAGTATGTAGTATATACTATACTATACAAGTAGATTATACTACACTATACACAGAGTGCTTGGGATAGTACAGTACAACAGAGTAGGTAGACATGCTCCCTGACCACAGTGGGTTTGCAGTCTAGAGGGGAAGGCAGGCATTAATATAAATAATTTACAAATAATGTACAAAAACGATGTGGGGTTGAGCTTGGGGTGCCTACCAAGTGCTTAAAAGGTAAAGATCTAAGTGCATAAAAGACACAGAAGGGAGAGTCAGGGGAAAAGGGGTTAAACTGGGGAAGGCCTCTTGGACCTTAATATGTGACCTTAATATGGCTTTGAAGGTGGGGAGAATGGTGGCTTGGTATGTGGAGATATAGATAGATGGGAGGGTTGGGGGGTGTGGAGAGAGAGAATAGATTAGATAAGAAGGAGGGAGGGAGGGAGCGAGTTCCAGGCCAGAAGGAGGATGTGGGCAAGGACTCGGCAGCAAGATAGATGAGTTTGGGGCATAATGAGCAGGTTGGCACTAGAGGAGTGATGTCTTTCAAACTGAGCTGTAGTAGGAGATTGGTGAGGTAGGAGGGCGCAAGCTGATTGAGTGCTTTAAAGGTGATGGTAAGGAGTTTCCGTTTGTCGGGCGGTTGGGCAACCACTGGTCTACAGTGATGGGAAAAAAGGAGAGGATTGGGGTAAGGATTGGAAGATGAGGCGTTCTGTTTTTGGACAAGTTAAGTTGGTGGTGTTAGCGGAACATCCGGTTTGAGAGGTCCTGAAGGCAGGAGGAAATGTGAGACTGCAGAGAAGGAGAGAGATCGGGGCTTGAGATGAAGATTTGGGAATCATCCGTATAGAGGTGGCAGTTGAAGGCTTGGAAGGGAGTGAGTTCTCCAAGAGAGTGGGTGAAGGTACAGAATACCAGAAATGAGCCTTGAGGGACTCCCAGAGTTAGGAGGTGGGAGGCAGAGGAGGAACCTGCCAAAGAGACTGAGAATGAGTGGCCAGAGAACCAGGAGAGGACAGTGTCAGTGAAGCCGAGGTTAGAGCATGTTTCTAGGAGAAAGGGGTGATCCACACTGTCGAAGGAGGATTATGATGGAGAAGAGGTCATTGAATTTGGCAAGAAGATCATTGGTGACCTTTGAGAAGGCAGTTTCAGAGGAGTGAGGGGGTGGAGGCCAGAGCAGAGAGTGTACAACGCACAGGGACTGTGTCTAACCTAAGGTGTTTGGCTCACAGTACGTGTTTCTACAATGCAATAGAGTTGGTGTACGTGTTTCTACAATGCAGTAGAGTTGGTAGACAGGTTCCCTGCTCACAATAACAGTAATAACAGTAATGGTATTTGTTAAGCGCTTACCATGTGCCAAGGACTGTACTAAGCGCTGGGGAGTTTGCAGTCTACGGGCATTAAACTAGATTACAAATGTGTACACATGTGCTGTGGGGCTGAGAGTGGGGTGAATATCAAATGCTTAAAGGGTACATATCTGTGTGCTTAGGTGACCCAGAAGGGAGAGGGAGTAGGGGAAAAATGAGAGCTTAAGTCGAGGAAGGCCTCTTGGAGGAGATGTGATATTAATAGCGCTTCCATTGTGGACAGAGTGATGGTCTGGAATATGTGAAGGGGTGGGAGTACCATGAGAAGCAGCATGGCTCAGTGGAAGGAGCCCAGGCTCTGGAATCAGAGGTCATGGGTTCAAATTCCGGCTCCACCAGTTGTCAGCTGTGTGACTTTGGGCAAGTCACTTAACTTCTCTGTGCCTCAGTTACCTCATCTGTAAAATGGGGATTAAGATTGTGAGCCCCACGTGGGACAACCTGATCACCTTGTATCCCCCCAGTGCTTAGAACAGTGCTTTGCACATAGTAAGCGCTTAACAAATACCATTATTAGTATTACCAGGCCGGAAAGGAGGAGGTGGGTGAGTTGTTGGCCTTGAGATTGACAAGATCAGTTATAGTGAGTATGTTGATATTGGAGGAACTATGCATTCAGGCCAAATTGTAGAAGGAAATCAGTGAGGCAAGGTAGTAGGGGGTGAGCTGATATAGTGCTTTAAAGGCATTGGGAAGGAGTTTTCATTTGATGCAGAGATGGGCAGGCAACCCCTGGGGATTCCTGAGAGGGTTGACATAGACTGACTTTTTTTTTTTGTTTTTTAGAAAAAACAATCTGGGCAGGAGAGTGAAGTGCGGACTGAAGTGGGGAGAGACAGGATGATGATGATGATGTTGGTATTTGTTAAGCACTTACTACGTGCAAAGCACTGTTCTAAGCGCTGAGGAGGATACAAGGTGGTCAGGTTGTCCCAAGTGGGGCACACGGTTTTAATCCCCATTTTACAGATGAGGTAACTGAGGCCCAGAGAAGTTAAGTGACTTGCCCAAAGTCTCACAGCTGACAAGCGGCGGAGCCGGGATTAGAACCCGTGAACTCTGACTCTCAAGCCCGTGCTCTTTCCACTGAGCCCCGCTGCTTCCCATGAGAAACCATCGTTTTCTAAGATGGGGAGAATTGAAGAGTTCTGAAACCAACTGTGCGTTTTTGGTTGATGCAGGATGAAGTTAGAAAGCCAATAAATAGTTTTGAGGAAAGACAGCGGTCGAGTGACACTTCAAGAGGCTAATTAATCTATTCAGCAGTGGATCAGTGGCATTGCTGTGTACGGAGCACTGTACTAAGCGCTTGGAAGGGTACAAGACATGAGTTGGTAGACATGATTCCTGCCCGCAATGCACTTACAATCCCCTCTAGATTTTGAGTTCATTATGGGCAGGAAATGTGTCAGTTTAAAGTTACATTGCACTCTCCCAAGCACTCGGTACAGGCAGGGAGGTCTCAAGGAGGCTGATTCCGCGTAGTCTTTATGATAATTTGTACTTCCCAAGCGCTTAGTACAGTGCTGTGCGCATAGTAAGCGCTCAATAAATACGATTGATGATGATGATGATGATAATTGTTTGCATTATCGTAAGTAGCATATGGATGGAGTAGAAAGGGTGGGTATTAGCATGTTGTGAAGGTATTACTGACCAATTATTATTGGTCAATTATTACTGTCCAATTATTATTGGAGAAGCAGCGTGGCTCAGTGGAAAAGATCATGGGCTTTGGAGTCAGAGGTCATGAGTTCAAATCCCGGCTCTGCCACTTGTCAGCTGTGTGACTTTGGGCAAGTCACTTCACTTCTCTGGGCCTCAGTTCCCTCATCTGTAAAATGGGGATGATCATGATCATGATGATCAATCGTATTTATGAGTGCTTACTATGTGCAGAGCACTGTCCTAAGCGCTTGGGAAGTACAAATTGGCAACATATAGAGACAGTCCCTACCCAACAGTGGGCTCACAGTCTAAAAGGATGAAGACTGTGAGCCCCATGTGGGACAACCTCATGACCTTGTACCCCCCCAGCGCTTAGAACAGTGCTTTGCACATAGTAAGTGCTTAATAAATGCCATCATTATTATTATTATTATTATTACTGACAGGATTTGGTTGCAGATTGAATGTATGGGTTGATGAGAATTGAATCGAACATCATAGACTGTGAGCCCGCTGTTGGGTAGGGACCGTCTCTATATGTTGCCAACTTGTACTTCCCAAGCGCTTAGTACAGTGCCCTGCACACAGTAAGCGCTCCATAAGTACGACTGAATGAATGAATGAGTGCCAAGATTACGGGCTTGTGAGACAGGTAGGGTAATGATGTTGTCTACAGGGGAGGGCAGGGTTTTAGGCATCTGCAGTGTGCCAAGCACTGGACAAAGGCCTGAAGTAGATCAAACACAGTCCCTGCCCTAAATGGGGCTCACATGTAGGAGGGAGGTCAGGCATTTCATCACCATTTTACAGATGAGGAAACTGAGGCACAGAGTGAAGTCACTTGTCCAGTGTCACACAGCAGGGAAATAGTGGAGCCGGTATTAGAACCCAAGCTCCCCTGATTCCCAGGCTTATGTTCTTTCCACTCAGCCACTCTGCTTCTTGTTACTTTAATGTAATAAGTAGATGCACTTGTTTTTATATAACCTGTGATGGAATTATCTCAACTCTGTCTGTGCCAGGGGGATATGTAAACAGAGAGTAAGAGGTATTTTGTGGCACCTTGACATCAAAAATTACCACATTCAAAATACAGTTACTAAATGCTACCACTACTCTAAAGGACTTGAATATAAGCTTTCGTGGCAAAAATTATTTTGGAAAATCAAACCCTGCCAACCAGTAATTAATTGTAACAACAAATATTGGTTGTAGTATTAAAATGTAAATGTGCTCTTTGCCCAAATGATAAAATATGCAGTATTTTGATCAAAAGGAATTCATTTTAAGTTTACTGGCTGATCCCTTTCCCGCGAGTCACATTTAAACAATATTACAATGCAGGTCAAGGAAGGAATAGACTGTGACTGTGAGCCCACTGTTGGGTAGGGACTGTCTCTATATGTTGCCAACTTGTACTTCCCAAGCGCTTAGTACAGTGCTCTGCACACAGTAAGCGCTCAATAAATACGATTGATTGATTGAATAACATAGCCTTTCATCTGGAAAGCTTATTTTGAAAAAAATAATAAATTAATGGTTAGTTTTCAGGCCTGGGAATTTCAGTCTGTGTATTTACATTTCTTGTTTTATTAATTTTCCATATAATTTCATTTCAGTGGAATGAAATGAAACTATATGTACAGTAATCCTGAATATTGTAAGGTGCTTACAACACCGTACAACCTTATTTAGATGACTACTTTTCACCTTAAAAATTGCTCTTCACTGTTAAAGGAAAGTATTCCATAACCACCATTTATGCATCTTTACCATTCTTTTAAAATGCTGAATTATATTACCATCTCAGTGATCTGTGGGGATATCACAGCCAAATAAAAAGAAACGGGTCTTGTACAAAAGTTTTGGATTTTCTCCCAAGTATGATCTGCTGGTATGATCAAAGTTTAAGAAAACAGCAAAGACAGGTGGTAACTTTTATAGGAAGGAAGGGTAGTGGGAATGAGGTAAACAAAAATAGGTCACGAGGATAATGTTTTGTTCAGAGAAGAGACGTTTAGAAAGAAGTTCTGAAATAATTATAGTATTTATTAAGTCCTCTACTTGTGTCCAGGAACCATGCTAAACATGAAGTTCATAAAAATAAGTGGAACAAAATTTTCTGGCACACAGGATTCACAGTCTCAAAAGGAAAGAGAACCCATATTTTTTTTTTCCCCATTTTACAAATGAGGGAATGGAATCCCAGAGAAGTCAAATGACTTGTCCAAGGTAACACTGCTGGCACATGGCGGAGCCCGGACTCGAACTTGGGTCTCCTGACTCCATCCTGTGCTCTTTCCACTAAGCCCTGCTGCCTGTCAGTGCTATTGCTGAATGCTGTTTTTAGGTGCTAAATAGCGGGAATATCAATAAAACCCTAAATAGTGTGCTTGGTAGAATTGATTTCAGCATGAAAGAAGAGAAGAAGTGCTTCTATTTGGTAAGTCCATCCTTAAAATGCTACCGCTCAAGAATAGGAAGCATAAAATCGTTAACAGGATTTTTCTGTGTGTGAATATTTTACAGTAATAGAAGCAATGTTATCACCAGTACAAGTAATCGTTTTAGAAATTCAAAAATAATGTTTTAAACCTATTTGCAGTTTTGGAAGGATATTGTGGACGATAATGAAGTTCGTGACCTTATTTCTGACCGAAACAAACCTCCAGGTGAGCTACCTAGTATTAAATGATTGAATTAGGTTCGTTAAGCAAAATGAAACCAAATAATCAAAATGAGTATTTTCTGTTGCAGAAGGTACATCACAGGAATGGATTTGGGAATCTCTATTTCATCCACCTCGCAAGCTAGGCATTAATGATATTGAAGGACAGCGGGTACTTCAGATTGCAGTGATTTTGAGAAATCTTTCTTTTGAAGAGAGCAATGTTAAACTTTTGGCAGCTAATCGTACCTGTCTTCGTTTCCTGTTACTCTCTGCCCATAGTCATTTTATTTCTTTAAGGCAGTTGGGACTTGACACATTAGGAAATATTGCCGCAGAGGTAAGGAACTGTATAATTAAAATATTTAAATATCCTTTCTGTGTGGGAATACTTCCAAAGCTAAACTCATTTTTAGTTATCAAGTTTTTTTAACTCTTGCGGTACAGTTGTAATAAAGATCAGTGCTAAGCTGGTATGGAGTAGAAAATTGTGATTGTTTAGATATTCCTTACTTCAGAAGTGGGGGTGGGGGGGAGCAGAATTTGTCTTACACTTCCCATGGAAAGACTGTGACAAGCCCATTGTGGGCAGAGATTGTCCCTCTTTGTTGCCGAATTATACTTTCCAAGCGCTCAGTACAGTGCTCTGCACACAGTAAGCTCTCAATAAATATGATTGAATGAATGAATGGAAAGAATAAAGACGTATTAGTTCAAAATTACATAGAGATGATTGAAATAGCATTTACAGTTTAGTCAGGCAGTGGTCCATAACATTCAAGAAATTTTAAGTATTTTCTTTGTGAGATTAATAAATTCAGGTGCAATCCAACACGGAGCAAAGTCTAATTTGTGGTTTCCATTTTCTTTTTTAATTCAGCTTCTATTGGATCCTGTTGACTTCAAAACGACACATCTAATGTTTCATACTGTTACAAAATGCTTAATGTCAAGGGATAGGTTCTTAAAAATGAGGGGTAAGCTCTTAGTCAAATTTCTGGCTTTTCTTAAAAAGGTCTGTGTGAAGTATTCTCAAACCACGTTTTCACTTGTTTTGCAGGCATGGAAATTTTGGGAAATCTCTGCAAAGGAGAGGATAATGGTGTTCTAATTTGTGAATATGTGGATCAGGAATCATACAAAGAGATAATTTGTCATCTCACTCTACCTGATGTGCTGCTTGTAATCTCAACTCTTGAGGTGCTATATATGCTCACAGAAATGGGGGATGTGGCTTGCACAAAGATAGCGAAAGTCGACAAGAGCATAGGTGAGACAGCCAAAATCTACAAAGAAGAGGGTTTAAGGGTTTAAGAAGCTGATTTAACGTGGTGACAATTCAAGTTCGGAGTCTTTATTTTAAGGTGTAAAGGCCAGATTTTATAAGTATCCGGCATCGGATAAACCAGTGATTGTTGTGAAATTCTAGAACCACCCTCCTTTTTCACTTTTATAGATGAGATGGGATTATTCCATACAAATGGATACTGTAGTGATCACTTTTGAAAATGCATTTTCATTTTGAATGTTTTAGATATGCTAGTTTGCCTGGTTTCTATGGACATCCAGATGTTCGGACCCGAAGCACTTAGTGCAGTAAAACTCGTTGAACATCAAACCACCAACCACCAAGCTTTATCGGAAATCAGGCCACAGGCTGTGGAGCATGCCCAATCACCAGCCCATGGGGCAGCAGTCCCAGGTTAGTATTTGACTTATAACCATCTCGATATCATCGTTATCGTATAATGGGGAAGACTGTAGGCCAAGTGACAGGACATACAGGAATGAAAAGTTAGGTAAGAGATTTCAGTAAGATCCACGGATAAATAGGTATCAGGAACCAATCATTGAACAAACAGGAATCCTGGAAGTGGGTGGTAAGGTGACATGCCAGGAAAGGTGGGAGAATTAATCTGAGAAGGCCTCTTGGAGGAGATGGGCTCACAGGAGAGGAGGTTTGTGGTCTCTCTAAACTGAGGGCATCCCAAGCCTGGGTAAAGGCTTTAGGGAAAGCTGAAGGCTAGGATACAATGAGGGGGTTCATTTGGGAGGCACAGAGAGCACATGTTGCCTGGTTATTGGAGAAGAGAGATGGTAGGTACGATGGAGGACTTACAAGCAAGTGATCAGGACTCTTTGCCTGCTACAAGAAGGGTTGGGGAGTCTTGGGGAGGTTTTTGAGTAAGAAAGTGAGGCATGTGATTGTTTTGATAGAAAGACATGGGTTATTAGTGCAGGTAGGCAGCAAGGACCAGGTTGAAAGTTTCCCTGATCACCTGGATTTCCCAAAATGTTAGTAGAGATGAGGGAGGGTGAATGGGACTTATGCTTCAGGCAAATACATTTCTTTAGTTTTGATAGGTCAGAAACTTGCAACGTAGTGTCAGAATTCTGTATGGTAAAATGGGCTTCAGAGAATTAAAACCAAGCTTTTTGTTTTACTTAGGTAGCACAGTCCGTATTGTACTAAATGTGCTTTAGGTATGATGAACTTATTTCACCTGTTTTAGCCTCAGAGAGTGCAAAAACACCCCCCCCTCAGAGCTGCAGAGCTGGGGAACCACCAGCCTTTGTTTCTTTTCTGCCTTTCACAATGTCTGGGGGATCTCTCCCTGGAGTTTTTGGGTTGCTTCTAAGGTGGCCCAAAGTTCGACACCCCCTTGTGAATGGGAGAGATGGAGAAGGAAAATGTAATTGTGCCCCTTGGTTTTTTGATAGTCTGTTTTCCCCCATCAGGGAAGAACCAGGTTCAAAAAAAAATCTCATTAGTGTTCACGTTATCTGCCTGAGGAGGATGATGATAATTGTGGCATTTGTGAAGTGTGTAAATGTGCCAAGCACTCTGATCAGATACAAGATAATCAGGTCAGACACAGTGTCTGTCACACAGAGGGTTTACGATCTAGGGTTGCGGGGTGGGGAGGCTGGGGGAAAAGCATTAATTCCCGTATTACAGATGAGGAAACTGAGGAAGCAGAAAAGTTAAATGACTTGCCCAAGATCACAGAGTAGGCCAGTGGTGGAACCAGAATTAGAACCCAGGTCCTCTGACTCCCACCAAAGCCTTCCCTTTTTCCACCAGGCCACACTGCTTCTAATAGCCCTATTTCCATTTTGGGCACATAGGGAAAAATCAAGAAGTTGCTGGCTAGAGGTCCACAGAGAATAGTAGATAGAGCTGGCGGCAGAATCCAGGAGTCTTCCATTTAGGCACGGTCTGTTTGGATTTAAGAATTCCACTGTCTTCAAAGTATTTTTTTTTTTTGACTGTGAACCTGTATATGGCTCCCTGGAAAAACAGTTTTGCAACTTAGATAAGTTTTTATATTTTTCATTCAACATAATCATCAAATAACTACAGAGTTCCCCAGTGTCCATGATACTCTATTAGGTGCAAATATTTTCTGCCATTAATGGTACGCTTTGGTAAACACTACTTTGGTGAAGTTTTCCTTTCCACCTAAAAGATCAGCCCTCCCTTTTATTACATCCGTCAAATAGATATGTTATTGTGGGAAGCAGCGTGGCCTAGAGGATAGAGCATGGTCCTGGGAGTCCAAAGGACCTGAGTTCTAATCCTGGCTCTGCCACTTATCTGCTGGTTGTCCTTGGGCAAGTCACTTTACTTCTCTGTGCCTCAGTTCCCTCGTATGTAAAATGGGGATTAAGACTCAGAGCCCATGTTGGACAGGGACCAACCAGATTTGCCTGCATCCACCCCAGCGCTTAGTAAAGTACCTGGCACGTAATAAGTGCTTAACAAATACCACGATTATCATTATTATTATTCATTTATATGTGGCTTCTGAGACTATGGGGAATGAAGGTGGCCAACGTTTCACTTTTGTGGGCTAGGAGGAAAGGAAAGAGGGAAAGAATGAAGAAGGTCAAGGTACTTACTGTTGCTGCCGTGATTCTTCCTTGCCTTCACCGGGCTCTGAGATCCCGTCAGGGCAGCCTTCGGCCTGCCTTACTCCCTCCCAGCCTTCCCAGGAAGCCGGAAAATTCTCCAGGGATGGGATGGGGGTTAAAGTTTCCGACCGGCAGCCTGGTTGAAAGGTTGGGCCGACAAGTGGCCCAGAGCCCCATCCCCACGGACTTTGAAACCGGCACCGTGTCCTTCGGATTCTTACGCTCACCTCGTCCCCGGGAAACGCCAAGCCTATCCGGCACGTGAGGCAGGAGTGAGGTGAATGGGTGAGAAAAAGGCAAGCATTGGCACCTTCTGATTCCTTTCCTCCTTTCCCTCTTGGGAGGAGACAGGAGGTGGAGCCAATATCTCTGCTTCACTTCTGCTTTTTGGCTCCGTGAAGTAGACTAGGCTACCTAGGTCTGCCCGCTTTACCCAAAGGCTATGCGAAAGAACTCTATGTTTTGGCCCTCTTGGGGACCTTCAGGCCTGTGGAGTTGGTACTCACATTAGAAGATGATTTAGGAAATGCAGCTATTCATATAAGGTTGTAACCCCAAAATTCAGTAAATATTATTGATCGTTCTAAGCCTTTCGAAGGCTGATGTCGAAATGGGAGAGAAGAGGGATGCGCAAGGAAGTCAAGACCCCTAAGGCACCATAGAAATGGACGAAAGTATAGAAGATTGTACTGGCTTTGTTTTGGTCTAATTAGACACATGAGACCACGGAAATAGCTCAGAGGAAAGACAAAATAATTCTCTGTGAGTTGAAGTTATGTCTTCAAGGTAGTGTCTGTGATTAAACGTTGGCCAGAATTTTGATGTGAAGGAAAATGCCACTCCGTTATCATATTTAAAAATCAGGAGAGTACCCATGGATTCCACTTCTATACATGGGATGATTTCATTTTTACCTAAAATGTTGTCATTGTTTGGTTACTGAGCTGATCCAATGTAGAATACATGTCCTGCAGATCTATATTTAGTTCTAGGAAGATAGTAAGTATAATGATTATTTTACCCGGAAGCTGCTTGGATATCGTGCCAGTATTGTGTAATTGATAACTGATTTTCCCCTTGCCTCTTTCAGGAGACAGTATTTATATGCACAGACATACTCTTGCCTTAAAACATTAAAGAGCAGAGTATAAGAACCCTATGTACCAAGTGAAATCTTTTCTGTACATTAGGTAGAAAGTTTTTTTAATTTTTGTATTCATGTAGTGTTGAACTTTGTAGCACAGGTTTAGACTTTTTTAGTATTTAAACATTTTTCATGGGACTGTGAGCTGGAATTTGATTAAAAGGTACTTAATGTGCTAAGAAGATTCTGCAAGATGCATAAAGTTGTTTTCTCAACATTGCACATAGTAAAGGTATTATTTCCTATTGCCCATTGGTTCAATTTGTACTTTATTCATCATTCTGAATATGATTTTCCGTTCAATTATAATGTGTGATGATTTTGTTTTGGGAAAAATCATAATTCTAGTTTAAACCAACGTGTTTATTGTTGCTTTTTATTTAGCTTCCCGAACAGTTGTAGGGCAGCATGTTGCTCCGCCTCCAGGAATAGTGGAAATAGACAGTGAGAAGTTTGCCTGTCAGTGGTAAGTGGCAAAGTTCTATTAAGCTTCCTTTTTCAGAAGAAGAAACAAGGAAGGTACTGAATTTATCTGTCAGACCAGATGTTTTAGTCTATTGCTTGTTGTTAAGCAAACAGCAAGCCCAGCAGCACAAGGGTCAATCTATATATGTTCATGGTGTGGTCAGTACTATCAGTCCCCCTAGACAAACTACCGTTAGTGGCCCAATCTTCAAATGTCAAGGCCAGATGTGAATAAAGTTACACGTTTATGAAGAAAGAATAATGCAAAAACAGCTCGACACCAAAAGAAATTGGAAAGGAAAAATACCGGAATTTTTGCTCTTTGAAAATATCTCCAATTAGATGTGTTCCTTTTCCTAGAACATAATAAAGCTCTCACTTATTTCAAATTTAATTTTACCATAAAAATGATAGAACTAGAATGGCCATATGTGGACACTCTTTATCTTTTTATTCCTGTAACTAAATTTGAAGTGGGTTTTCCTAGAAAGGCTCTGTCCTTTTCCAAGGAAGCCTCAAGCAAACCCATGGAATTGAAATGAAGGATTTTGTTATTCTTTTTGTTTTCCTCTGCCTCCACAAAACCTGAACTTTTCATTCTGTTGAATATTGGACATTGACTATGAATTTTTCCATTTTCTAAATTATGACAAATAAGCTAATACAAAAAATGAATGTGAATTGGCAGTAAAATATCAGTGGTTTTTGTTGAGTGCCTGAATATGTACTAAGGACTTGGGGAAGTACAACAGAAACAAACACTTTCCCTGTACAAGAAGTTTAAAATCTAGTGGGGCCGACGGACATGTAGAATTATTTACAAATCATGTGAGCAGGAGGAAAAACTTGGATCAGATAGGTATGAGTGAATATTAAGACTTGAAAATGGTGATCATCCGCTTTGAATCAGCCAGGTGTAATGAACTGATGAATGAGTCTAAGGGAAATCGAGGTCATTCATTCATTCAGTTGTATTTATTGAGCGCTTACTGTGCAGAGCACTATACTAAGCGCTTGGGAAGTACAGGTGTTGTATCAGCCTTCACCAGGGAAGCCATATACACAACCAAAAATTCACCCTGGCAACACAAAGGTCGAAGCTGTGATTAAATTGTGTTGCCTAGGCAGCATGCTGACCAGTGGCACCATGGTAGACAAGAAAGTGGAAAATGGAAACAAGAGAGCCAGCACGTCAATTGGGAGATTGTCAAACAATATGATTGCAGCATATCAGATTTAAGACCAAACTAAAAACCTACAGAACTGTAGTGTTGTGCAGTCTTCTCTATGGATATGATATCTGGACTCCTCTGTAGGCACCATATCCAGCTCTTTGAGCAGTTCCATCAGCGACGTTTAGCAAGGATCAAATGTTAAGACAGGATGAAAGTCAAAGTTAGGGCAGCGGAAATAGACAGTGCTGCATCCCCTTCCTTCCTGTCCCCCTCTCCATCCCCCCCCATCTTACCTCCTTCCCTTCCCCACAGCACCTGTATATATGTATATATGTTTGTACATATTTATTACTGTATTTATTTATTTATTTATTTATCTTACTTGCACATATCTATTCTATTTATTTTATTTTGTTAGTATGTTTGGTTTTATTCTCTGTCTCCCCCTTCTAGACTGTGAGCCCGCTGTTGGGTAGGGTCTGTCTCTATATGTTACCGACTTGTACTTCCCAAGGGCTTAGTACAGTGCTCTGCACACAGTAGTCGCTCAATAAATACGATTGATTGATTGATTCCAGCAGAAGACTGGGCGTCAATTACTTGAGATAAGGACAGTGGGACATACTGCCGTCAACAAAAGACTCATTCTCTGGTAGCTAAAGCGTCTAAGGAGGTTGAAAGGCAAGGAGGCAAAAAAGAAAACAGAACCTAATGCTGCAAAATTTTGCCAACACAACAAGAGGTGGCCTTCTCGTGTGCACAGCGCGGCTAGGGCTGTGGATCCCCCATAGGCCTTTTTAGCCACATATGCACTCATAGGTGAACTTCCATCTGCTGTGCCTTTGAGAACAAAGGACATGTTGAATATACATGTGGGCATAAATTGCTGAAGATGGTTATAAATACAAAAGTGCTAGTGGTGGCTCTTGGGTTGATATTGTCGTCAAATGTTGGGACTTCATTGGGAGAGGCTTCTTGGAAGAGGAGGATTTTGAAGATGGGGAGACTGGTGGCCTAGTGGATTTTCGGGAGAAGGAGATCCATGACAGGAGCCAGAGGCCGGAGAGCAGTTAAAGGTGAGGGTGGGAGGAGTGAAGAGGGACAGTTACAGGGTAGTTGTTGAACCGAACCGACGCAAAAGAGGGAAAAACCTGGCATGGAGCCTTGAAACCAAGGGCAAAGAGTCTTTGTCTGATCCAAAAGGAGATGGGCATCTCTGAAGGGTTTTCAGGAGTGGAGACCGATGGGCCGAGCCATCTTTTAGGAAGGTGATCTGGGCAGTGACGAGAAGTGCATGGACTAAAGGGGAAAGGGCTGGAAGTTGTGAAACTAGGCCTCCTGATTTCTGCTGTATTCTAACCTTGACAGGACTGAAACTGGGAAGAGATGTTGATCAGGAAATGTTTTGAAGGAAGAATCGATAGAATTTAGCCAACGAGTGAATGTGAGACATGAATGACAGTGTGGAGGTGAATGACATGAAGGTTTGCAGGCTCCTGGAGTACGGAGGATAGTGGTATTATCTACAAAGATGGAAAGTCTGGATGGAAAGAGGGTTTAGGAGAGAATATGAGAAATTTTACTTTGAGATACAACGAATAAATCTAAGGAATATTGAGGCGATATATCAGCCTGCACCCGGGAAGTCATACACACAAACACAAATTTGTATTGGCAACACAGAGGTCAAAGCTATGGTCGAAATATGGAACCTAGGCAGCACCCTGACCAATGACACCGTGATAGAGAAGAAAGTCGAAAATGGTGCCACTGGGGCAAGCAAATGGAAGTGTCATGGGAGCAAAAGAAATAAACAAGAGTGGGAGCTGTCTGCCAGGAGGTGATTGCAGAAGGATGAGGTCCCTCTGAGTGAGTTTATGGCGAGGAGAGCAAGGAATCCCAGAAGACTTATACGGGTAGAAGATGAGCAGTGTAAGTGGAGCCAGAGAATGAAACTGAGAGGGAATGGTTCGGTGTAGAGCCGGTTAAGTACAACCGAGTAAAACCAAGATCTGACTGCATTCTTAGAACAGAATTGTCAACAGTATTACAGCAGCCGAGAGGCCAAGGAAGATTAGAACAGATTCAGTCCCATTGGATTCAGCTGTGAGGAGGTCATTGGCGACTGTAGAGAGTCTGGTCTCGGGAGAGGGAAAAAAAAGGGGTCAAAAATAGATTGTAGAGGGCGAGAAGCCACAAAGCAGCTGGGGTATAAACAAAACGAGATAGCTAGAAGGAGCAAAAGATGGCCAGGAATGACATTCCCAAATGTGTACATTCCAGAGAAATGTTAAATGTCTCCTTAATCCTTTGCTGGACAAGTGTTCGAGAAACTTACCGAATGGGTCACATATACTTTTATCATCTCCTATTGAGAAATATTGCAAAAGGAATAATATAATGGTAGCAAAAAATGCATCCAGAAGTACTGTACACATTGTAAGGAGGAAAGGTAATTTCGTGGACACAAATAATGTCAACTCTTAAGTCAGTGAGTGATGCGAAACCAGATGGGCAGGGAATCCGTCTTTTATATTGTTAGTGTTCTATTGTACTCTCCCAAGCGCTTAGTACAGTGCTCTGCAAACAGCGCACAAGAAATACAATTGACTGGCTGACTGGCTTTCAACAGTGAGTGGATAAGTAGAAGTATTTAAAATTCCCACTCTGAACTCAGTTCTGGGTTACACAAGTTTTATTTTTATATTACTTGGACATTTTGGCATTTGATGTGAGTTAAAGCAAAACTTTGGTCTGAAACCCTATCCTAAAAAAAAAGCACCATGTCGTTGTTCACTCGTTTTATTTCATTATCATATGTACTTTGTTTACTAACAGTGGGGAGCATTGCGGAGCCAGAATGGATCTGTAAAAGAGCTACATTTTATTTGACCTTTTTCATGTGGAGACTAACTAGTTATATTTTATTCTGCATAAGATTTCTGTCAAATCTAATCACATATCATCTGTATATTTCGGGACATCTCCAAGAGCATACTCTTATACTCTCTCTGATTCTTTGCCTCTCTAAATTACCATTTTTCATCTAACATCTCAACCAATCAATCAGTGATATTTATTGAGTGCCTTATGAGTGTAGTTACTAGCGGTGATCCTTGCCCTCAAGGAGTTTACGGTCTATCAAGAAAGATACACACTTGAATAATTTAATCCACCCCACTCCCTTCACTGCCCCAAGACCCTGAAGTTTACCATGTTTGATTTCCTGTCTTTTGAGTAACTTGAAATTTTGGTTGTGATCTGTGGTTCACATACTGATTTTCTCTCATCTTGACTTCTCCAACCCCTTCTTTCCCTTTTCCTTCATTTCACTTCACTCAAGCTTCTGTCTGTCACCCTCTTTGCCACTTTTTCTCATTCCCGCTGGGTAAACTTTACCATATTACCGTCTTCATTCATTCATTCATTCAATCGTATTGATTGAATGCTTACTGTGTGCAGAGCACTGTACTAAGCGCTTGGGAAGTACAAGTTGGCAACATATAGAGACGGTCCCTACCCAACAGTGGGCTCACAGTCTAGAAGATTAAAGTTTTCAGGTCTTTCCAAAGCCCTGCCGTCTCCGAAGTCTGGTCATGTTAATTCATCCCTGACCATTGGTCATCCCTCCAACAGAAGCACCAAATACAAGAGTTGAAGGAAAAAAACAATCACACGGCAACGAATCATCAGTGAAACCTCGTTCATTGGTTTCGTGGTGTAACTTCATTGCCGTCTCAAAACCGCAACATAAACATTGCATGATAGAAAATGTTACGGCTTTCTTATAACAGCAAGGTGTGGAATTGCAGCTCTCTCACGAGAATAAGAAGAGTGGACTAATAGGGATACAAAATTTAGAAGTAATGTGGATGTTGTTACAATTAAGCTTTTTCAGCCGTGTTCATGCGCAGCCTGAACATCCATCCCTGTATATATGTATATATGTTTGTACATATTTATTACTCTATTTATTTTATTTGTACATATCTATTCTATTTTATTTTATTAGTATGTTTGGTTTTGTTCTCTGTCTCCCCCTTTTAGACTGTGAGCCCACTGTTGGGTAGGGACTGTCTCTATATGTTGCCAATTTGTACTTCCCAAGCGCTTAGTACAGTGCTCTGCACATAGTAAGCGCTCAATAAATACGATTGATGATGATGATGATCCCTTTGACTTAAACTGTGCCTCCTCTTTTATTCAGTGCCGTTTACATCAGCAGGCCAAAGTAGAATCATTAAGCCAGAGTTGCAGGATGGTCTTTTTCAGGATAAGTGTTCCAGCCTAATCCTGTGAAATTTAGAGTGGTCAGCTCACAACAAGGCCTGAAAATGATCCTTTGGAGTCTTTTATTTGTGATCAAGAATAGTAGACAGGAGAAGAGGAGAGTGACGGGCAGACGGGAAAGATGGACAGGTGGGAGGAGAAGGAGACAGGTGGGTGAGGAGCAAGGGAGAAAGAGACAGCGGGATAGCTCATGCGTTGTCATACATTTTAATTGTTCCTTAGCTTCTGTCATTTTTTTTTCATTATTGGACATATTTTTCAAAAGTAGAACATATTGTAGTCCCAGGAAAAGTTACTTTGGCCAAATACTCTTTTCGAGTGTCCCTTTTGGTAAGGCACCCCGGATAAATAATAACGTCGGAGAAGTAAAATGTGATTCTTTTGGAAATGTGGATTGAATGTGGGTCCTGCACTTGGGCATTTTATAACTTAATCTATCTCCACCTCTTTTAGGTTGAATGCACATTTTGAGGTGAATCCAGATTGTTCTGTCTCTCGAGCAGAAATGTACTCTGAATACCTCTCAACATGCAGTAAATTAGCTCGTGGTGGAATCCTAACATCAACTGGATTTTATAAATGTCTTCGGTAGGCTACAGGATCCATGAAATAAAAAGCTGGATCGTGATACTTCCAGCTCCCTATCTATAGCTCTTTTAAATTGCCGTGTTTAGTTTTGGGCTGGTGGGGTTGAGGGAATCTCCATCTATCAAAGATTTCCATTAGGTAAAAACTAAAAAAGTGGGGATGGGAAAGGTTTGAGAGGAAAACTTGATTTTTGTAGGAAATTGTTAACCCTTTAATTTTATGTGAAAGTCTTGACTTTTCATGTCCCGAATTGCAACTCAAATAGCAGTAATGCTCAGCTTTCAGGATATCAAGGCTGCTCCGGTGAAATGCTCACGAGCACCTTTTCAAATAAGTGCACCTTCATCAGTATGAGATGTCATTACTTTGTTCATTTCATTGAGTTGAGAGTGGTCTAAAACTTCATCGTGCCGTTAAAAAGCAGGGATAAGCGGAAAACAAGATGACTCTTTGGTTACATGCTACTTCCTCATTTTTCCCAGAGAACCCTGAAGCGATGGTGAATCTGACTTATAGTGAATTAATAAATAAGAAATAGAATACCACTTTCGGGGCCTTTGAGTTTTCCAAGAAATCAGTACTTTGGGGCGGGGAGACTAAGGCCGGAGTGGTGACGTTCGCAACTTATAAATTCATTTCTGTTTGACAGAACTATCTTTGCAAACCATTCGGTGAAGAGAGTGGAAGACCCAAACAACAACGGGCAGGCGCACATACATGTCGTAGGGGTCAAAAGGAGGGCTATACCACTTCCTATTCAGATGTACTTTCAACAGCAGCCATCTTCGACCCCTGTTGTTCGTGTTGATTCCGTTCCTGATGTGTCTTCAGCTCCTTCACCAGCAGGTGGTTATTGTTTTAATGAGTTTTTAATGAAGAACGTTAGTCTTCTTCTAAAATAACCAAGAGGAGTCAAGAAAATAGCACATTACAATGAGCATAATAAATCCTGGACGAGTCCGTGGCTTTTTTTTTTTCTTGGCCTTCCTGAAATGCTTCTTCGTATTAGTTGAAAGGTTGACCGGACAACGTGGTGATCGACTTGGAATTGAGCGTGGGTTGTCGGTCGGTCGCGTGTATCGAGCTCTGACCGTGTGCGGAGCACTGTACTGAATGCTTGGGAGAGTACGGTATCCCAATACAGCAGACACATTCCCGTGACTGTGGCGCGCTGCCAGTCTGCGTGGGGATCGTTAAAACCGTATCAGTTTGATAAAACTCACTGTTGGGTAGGGACTGTCGCTACATGTTGCCAACTTGGACTTCCCAAGCGCTTAGTACAGTGCTCTGCACACAGTAAGCGCTCAATAAATGCGATTGATTGATTGATTGATTGAAAGAATAGTCTGTGACTCCTGTGCCGTGCTTAAAAAGGGGGTTTTCTCCTGGGTTGGAATTTCACCGGGAACTTGGATTCATCTCCTTTCGCTCCTTTTTATTTGCAGGAATCCCTCACGGGACCCAGCCCTTAGGAACCCACTTTCCGAGGACCGCTGTCACCAACCAATCTTCAACTCTGACTGCAACCCAGATGTCTTTTCCGATCCAAGGCGTTCACACCGTGGCGCAGACTGTTTCGAGAATTCCGCCCAATCCTTCGGTTCACAGCCAGCAGCAACCAACCGCGACAGTGACCGTCATCCAGAACAAGGCTCCGATCTCCTGCGAAGTCGTCAAGGCCACGGTAATCCAGAGCACGCTGCCGCAGTCGGCGGGCCCCGTGAGTATCGCCGTCGGAGGCGGGGCGGCGCAGGCTTCTATCGTGCCCAACCACGCCGCGGGCCCCCAGCCCGTGACCGTCGTGAGCTCCCAGACGTTGCTCCACCACCCGCCCGTTCTGCAGCAGCAATCTCCGCTCCACGCGGTGGTGCCGGGCCAGATCCCCTCGGGCACCCCCGTCACAGTGATCCAGCAAGCCGTGCCTCCCGGCCACATATTCGGCCGGGTCCAGAACATACCAGCATGCGCTTCGGCGGTTTCCCAGGGTCAGCCGTTGCTCACCGCGTCGCCCCAGCCGGCGGCGCAGACCCCCTCGCCGCAGCCCCCGCCCGGCAGCCAGCAGCAGCAGGACACGGTCCTCATCGCGCCCCAGCAGTACGTGACCACGTCCGCGTCCAACATGGTGTCGGCCACGTCCGTCCAGAGTTTCCAGGTGGCGGCCGGGCAGGTGGTCACCCTGGCCGGAGTCCCGGGCCCCCAGGCGTCCAGGGTGGGGTTCCAGAACATCGCGCCAAAGCCCCTGCCTTCTCAGCAGGTTCCACCCTCGGCGGTCCCGCAGCCCATTCAGCCGGCGGCCCCGCCCCCCCCAGCAGAGCGTGGTGATCGTCAGCCAGCCGGCCCAGCAAGGTCAGACGTACGCACCAGCCATTCACCAAATAGTCCTCGCCAATCCGGCCGCCATCCCGGCCGGGCCGCCGGTCCAGCTGGCCGGGCAGCCGGGCGTGGTGACGCCCTCCCCGTCCCCCTCCCCCGGGCCGGCGGCCACCGGCCAGGTGCCCGCGGTCCTGCCCCCCTCGACCCCTCAGTCGCAGGGCCCGCCGCCCACCGTCAGCCAGATGCTGTCCGTGAAGCGGCAGCAGCAGCAGCAGCAGCAGCAGCAACAGCAGCAGTCGTCGTCGTCACCAGCCCCCTCTCAACCGCAGGTACAAGTCCCGGGCCAGCAGCCCCAGCCGGCCGGCACGGGAGCGGGGCAGCCCCCAGCTGGGGAGTCCAGCCTGATCAAACAGCTGCTCCTCCCCAAACGCGGCCCCTCCACCCCGGGGGGAAAGCTCATCCTCCCGGCGCCGCAGCTGCCGCCCCCCAACAACGCCAGGGCCCCGAGCCCGCAGGTGGTCTATCAGGTGGCCAATAACCAGGCGCCGGGCTTCGGAGTCCAAGGCCAGTCTCCGGCTCAGCAGCTGCTGGTCGGCCAGCAGAACGTTCAGCTGGTCCAGGGCGGCCTCCCTCCCCCAGGAGGGGTCCAGACGGTACCGATCTCTAATTTGCAGATATTGCCCGGCCCGCTGATCTCCAATAGCCCAGCCACTATTTTCCAGGGGACTTCGGGGAACCAGGTCACCATTACAGTCGTGCCAAATACCAGTTTCGCCACGGCAACCGTGAGTCAGGGAAACGCAGCCCAGCTCATCGCTCCCGCGGGCCTCTCCGTGAGCGGACCGCCGGCGGGGGTCGGGCTCCAGGTGCAGGCGCTGCCCGCCGCGCAGCCGCCCCCGGCCGGACAGTCGCCCTGTGCTGCCGTTGCCGCTCCCCCGTTCAAAGGTGATAAGATCATTTGCCAAAAGGAGGAGGAGGCCAAGGAGGCGACGGGTTTGCACGTGCACGAGCGGAAAATCGAAGTCATGGAGAACCCGTCCTGCCGACGGGGGGCCGCGAACACCAGCAACGGGGACACGAAGGAGAGCGACGTCCAGCAGGTGGGAAGCATTTTAAATGGGAGAAAGTACAGTGACTCAAGTCTACCTCCTTCAAACTCAGGGAAAACTCCAAACGAGGCTAACCAGTGCCCGCAGGTCCGGAACGGGCCGTCGTTAGAACCGGGGGAGAACGGCGCTCCCGGGAAGCAGGCGGCGGAGCAGATGGACACGCAGGAGCTCAGAGGCGATCTGAGGAAACCCCTGGTCAATGGAATTTGTGATTTTGAGAAGGGGGACGGTTCGCATTTTAGCAAAAACATTCCAAATCACAAATCTTCCAACCACGTAGGAAACGGGGAGCTGTGTCCCGCGGAACAGCAAGGGAATTCAGATGCCATCCAGCAAGATACTGCCAAAGGTGACCAAGCGGAAAGGATTTCCAACGGACCTACGTTAACTTTGGGGGGTTCGCCGGCTGGCAGCGGTGTTCCGGAGGCTGCGAGTTTGGCGACGCAGCAGCCTGGCGGTCCCAACGCCGATTTATCGAACGGGCCTTTAGTCTCCAGTTGGACTTCAGACGTGCCTCAGCAACGCCCGAGTGTAGTTGTCTCGCCACACTCTACGGCCTCTGTTATACAGGGGCATCAGATCATTGCGGTCCCCCACTCGGGACCTAGAGCGTCCCACGCTCCCCTGGCGTCGGGAGCAGCTCGGTCGACGAACGGCACGGCGGAATGCAAAACCGTCAAGAGGCCGGCGGAGGAGAACGACCGGGAGACGGTCCCGGGCATCCCAAATAAAGTAGGAGTTAGAATCGTCACAATCAGCGACCCCAACAACGCCGGCTGCAGTGCCACCATGGTCGCTGTGCCGGCGGGGGCGGATCCCAGCACTGTAGCTAAAGTAGCAATAGAAAGCGCTGCTCAGCAGAAGCAGCAGCATCCACCGACGTACGTCCAGACCGTGGTGACGCAGGTGAGTTGGCCCGACTCCTCCGTGGTCACTTCTGACGGCGTCGCCCGAGTCGTAACGTGTCAGGAGAGGGGAACGGGGAGGGAGGGGGAAAAAAAACAAACCCAACCAGGCGGTTGTGCCCCGCGGAGCGTGGTTTTTCTGGACCTTTGGCTTCTGTCTGTTTTGTTCGTTGTCCGGTCGCACCTCAAGAGTCTCTTTCCTTTCATGATTTGGCTGGGCCTCAGGTCTTGGGGGGGTTTTGTGGGGACTGTTCAACTGAGATTCCAGTTGCACATAGAGAGTCTCGTCCTCTGGACGATTTAGTCGTTTCGTTAACCCGGTGCTGAAATCAACCGTCGTATTGCAACGGCTTCTGGAGCCGTGTGTAGACGGAGAGGGGGAAGAGTGGCTTTCTACGTGAATCTTCTGGGTAAATATATATTACAGTTGTATATTAATAGTCCCTTTGGAGCCCCCGCCGGTATCTGAAATGCACTCATCAGCATGCCTGTGAGGCTGATGAGGCAAGGAATGGAAAGAAGCCCACCAGGCCGACAGTCAAACCCAGATGAACTCATTTTTCTTGCTGCTCCCAGTTAGCCTCACGCTACAGAGGGAAAGCACCAGCAGAGACCTTTGTTTGAAAACACCGGGATGAAGGGAGCGGAAAGGAGAGGGTCCGTCAGTAGGGTGCATTTAAACACCCGCCGTGCACAGACCATTGTACTTGGCACTTGGAAGAGCATCCTAGAATAAGAAGATGTGATTCCTGCCCTCAAGGAGCCTACAGTCTAGTGGAGGGGACAGTCACTAAAGTGATGTCTGGACAGGAGAAGGAAAAGGAGATATGCACATGTCGGTGTTTTAAGTAATTGGGCATGTAAGATACGTATATAAAGGCTACTGTTGGTTGTGAATACACACCTATATATTGGTGGCACACATGTGCCGAAGGCGTCACTTTGAGCAGCTAACCTACAGAGATTACGTCGAGGAAAGGTTACCTCATCTGTAAAATGGGGATTGAGACTGTGGACTGGGGATTGAGTCTTCTGTACTGTGAGGCCGTTGTTGGGTAGGGGCCATCTCTATATGTTGCCAACTTGCACTTCCCAAGCGCTTAGGACAGTGCTCTGCACACAGTAAGCTTCTCAATAAACACGAATGAATGAATGACTGTGAGCCCCACCAGGGACAACCTGGTTCTTTGTATCCCTCCCAGCACTTAGAACAGTGCTTGGCACATAGTAAGCGCTTAACAAATGCCATCATCATCATTATTATCATCATTAGAAGGGCCTTGAAGATGGGGGAGATCTAAGGTCTTTCAGATTTGAAGACAGAGGGATTTCCAGGCAGGGGGAAAGGGTGTGGGTGCAAAGGACTGATAGCAGTAAAGACAAGAAAGAAGCACAGTGCGTAGGTTAGCTTGGGAGGAATGAAGTGATAACAGTGCTATTCATTAAGCACTTCCTACATGCCAAGCACTGTTCTAAGCACTGGGGTAGATATAGGTAAATCGGGTTGGACACAGTCCCTGACCCACCTGGGGCTCACAGTCTTGATCTCCATTTTAAAGATGAGGTAACCGAGGCACAGAGAAGTGAAGTGACTTGCCCAAGGTCACACAGCAGCCAGGTCGCCGAGCTGGGTTTCGAACCCATGTCCTCTGACTCTCAAGCCCGTGCTCTTGCCACTAGGCCACTTTGCTTCTCTATACTGAGTGTGTTGTAATGGGAGGTGAGAGTTTATAAGTAGGAGGAAGAGAGACGATTTGGCCCCTTAAAGCCAATGATTAGGAGTTTGGGCTCGAGGCAAAGAAGAATAGGTAACCTAGAGGTTTCTGAGCAGCGGGAAGATGTGGACAGATGTGACGTTTAAGGAAGATGATCTAGGCAGTTGAGTAACATATGACTTTGGAGAGAGAAGAGACTGGAGTGAGAAGGTTGGTGCAGTAGTTTAGCCGGCATACTCCAAGTGCCTGAACCAATGTGGAGGCTGCTTGCGTCGAGAGTAAGATGTGAGTCCTGGAATTATGTGGAGGGAAAAACTGCTAGGGAAGGAAAAGGGTTAATGTCGAGGTGCCCCCGATGGAGAAGCTTTGAGGGGAACCTGCGCCCCGAGGTACCGGTAAGGTGGTTGTGTTAAGACGGGTTTTGTGAGGCAATAGAGAGGTAGCCTTGTTGGTGCCAATGGGAAATTGATCAGAAGCCCCGCTGGATTAGGGGCTGCTGTCCGCCTTCTGTGTCCTGGCCATAACAAGCAGACGTGCACCGCGCCAAAGACGACGACGACTTCTCCGTAGCAAGAAACTCGTTCGTGCGGCCATGCTAACGTAAACTGCCAACGCGGTGGATGGCGTGGGTAGAGGAGGAGGTGAACGACATTGCTCCACCGTCCATCCGGCGCTCAGGTGGACCACTGGAGAGAAAATGTGAACCGAGGAGTCAGACAGGTGGGCTCCAGCCCCCAGGTCCATACTGCTTTTTGGTCTCATGCTTCTCTTCGAGCCCACAGAGGCTCCAGCCCTGGGTTCCGCTGTTTGCCACTTCCCCCTCTAGCCTGTAAACTCGTTTGTAGGCAGGGACTGTGTCTGTTATATTGTTGGATTGTACTCTCCCCGCTGCTTAGTACAGTGCTTTGCACACAGTAAGTGCTCAGTAAATACAGTTGTCTGACTGACTGCTACCGGAGTCTAGATGCTGGGCTCCTGATTATCTTTTGGGCCTTTTGTTGGAGACGGGGGCCTTGCCACCTCCTCGCCAAAAATACCCCTCCGCTTTATTCACTTCACAGAGGTCACTCAAGGTGGTGACCTGGGCAAGGAGAGGGGCGATTCCATGGCAAACGGAATCGGGCTGGGCCAAAAGACTATTAGGGTCGAATTTCCTTGCTGTTCCGCGGGACACAGCTCCCCGTTTCCTACGTGGTTGGAAGATTTGTGATTTGGAATGTGTTTGCTAGAATTGGAGGCTTCACTTTCCAGGAGGTTGGTAGTGGTTGTCAACTGTGATGGAAAAGGTAGGAGGAAGAGAGGATTTAGGAAGGAAGGTGGCAGTTCCGTGTTGGAGGTTTGGAGCCGAAGGAGCCGTGTCGTGTCGTATCTGTGCGAAGATGTCCTGGAATTTGCACAGGAGGTGAGAGGTCCGGGCGATTGAGGTAGATTTGTGAGTCGTGGAGGTGGCAGTTGAAGCACTGGGATTAGATGAGATACCCGAGTGAGTGAGCGTAAAGTGACATCAGAAGGATATCCAGAACAGATTGTTGAGGGCCCCCCCATAGTCCTAGGAGGTAAGAGGTGGGCGAAGACACAGCGAAAAAGGCCGAGATTAGGGGAGTTCGAGAGGTGGAGAACCACGAAGGCATTTTCCATAAAACCAAGGTTAGACAGCGTCTCCGGAAGGGAGTAGTCTATGGTTCCAAAGGTAGCAAAGTGAATTTAGATAGAATCTGTGAGATTTGGCTAGGAAGAGGTCATTGGTGACTGGAGAATACAGTCACAGTGGAGTGAAGCTGGTGGAAACCAGATCCCAGAAGGTCAAGGAAGCAGATGGAGGAGAGCCAGTGGCAGTAACCCATTTGAGGAACTCCTCACTATTGCTTCAAAGCTCTCCATCACCTCGCCCCCTCCTACCTCACCTCCCTTCTCTCCTTCTACATCCCAGCCCGCCCACTCCGCTCCTCTGGGGCTAACCTTCTCACTGGGCCTCCAACTCGCCTTTCTCGCCGCCGTCCCCTGGCCCATGTCCTACCAACTGGCCTGGAACATACTCCCTCCTCAAATCCGCCAAACAATCCCTCTCCTCCCCCTTCAAAGCCCTACTGAAGGTGCAGCTCCTGTAAGAGACCTTCCCAGACTAAGCCCCCCAGCACTTACGTGTATATGTATATGTCCGTAATTCTATTTATACTGATGCCTGTTTACTTGTATTGATATCTGTCTCCCCCCTCTAGATTGTGAGCCCGCCGTGGGCAGGGATTGACTCTATTGCTGTATTGTACTTTCTAAGCACCTAGTACAGTGCTCTGCACACAGTAAGCTCTCAATATATATGATTGATTGATTCAGTGAAGGGTTTTTAATATGGGAGAGACATGGGCATATTTGCCTTATTGAAGGCACATCTCCAAGAAGCCTTTCATTCAGTCATATTAATGAGTGCTTACTGTGTGCAGAGCACTGTACTGAGCGCTTGGGAAAGTACAATACAGCAAAAAATTAGTGACAATATTTGCCCACAACAGGCTCACAGTCTGGGGGCAATCGGGGGAGGAACTAAACCTGCCTCTCCTCTTCTCCGACTCCCTTCTGCGCCTTACTTGCTCCTTCACTCATTCTCCCTCCCATCCCCACAGCGCATGTGTATATATCTGTAATTTATTTATGTATCTATTTTATGTATTTATATTAATGCCTGTCTCCCCCTCTAGACTGTGAGCTCATTGTGGGCAGGAGTGTTTCTGTTCTTATATTGTACTCTCCCAGGCACTTAGTAGAATGCTTTGCACACAGTAAGAGCTCAGTAAATACGATTGAATTAATGGATGAATGTGCAGACAAAGGTAAAGGAATAATAATAATAATAACCATCAGAGAGTTAGTGTCTGAAGATAGGAAGGGGGTGAAGGAGGTAAAAAGAAGTGGGGGAAGAGGAGACCATGAAGGAGAGTGAGAATCTGAAAAAGTACAGAAGAGAATGGCCATAATAGTGCCCAGGGGAGAATTAGGATGGTCCAAGTTGGATTCGAAGAGGCCATATGGAATTTGCAAGAAGGATAGAAGGTATGGAAAAGGAAGATGGAAACAGAGAATGAGATAAAATTGAATGGCAGACACACAAGAATGGGATGGCGAATGAGAAACAGCAGGAAAAAGGGACAAGAAATGGACAGGAACAAAGAGTGTTACAAAATACATAGTGTCCAATCCAGGAAAGTCCACTACTTTAAAAATGATGACATCGTCTCACCTAGTAAGATCTTCGGTAAATAATGAATTTCTGCATTTGATAAGTATTCCTTTTCTGGCAACAGTTTTGTGTAAAGGTGCTTAGTTTATATTTTGTTGCAAGCTTTGTAGGTAAAACTGAATCTTGGTTTCCCTGTTGGTTAAATCAATGGAACAGATTTGCTCTTTAATCTTAAAATACCTCAACTTTATGATTTGGATCTTGGGATCCCTGTTGGTTTAAATCAATGAAACACATTTGCTGTTTAATCTTAAAATATCTCAACATTCTCTAAGTTTCTCCTGTCTAAATTGAATGTATTTTGAGATTATTATTTTACTTGTTTTCTGCTCTTCATTTTTTTTACATTTTTCTTCTTCCAAAGCATATCGCAAAAAAGTCAAGTAACTAAGAAAGTGAATGTATCTTTTTGGTCATACCTTCTTCTTGAGTTTTCTTTAATAACAGCTCAATTCTAAGTGGCAGTCTATGCTGTTTAATATAAGAAAATCAAGACTTTTTTCCTAAGAATAGTTTTCACAAGATGAGCTTTTCAAAATGTAGTTTTGTAGTTCTTGTTGCCATTTTTGAAAAATTCCATTTCATCTGCCAGTGCAGTGCTGAATCTGTTTACTGTTTCGTTTTGAACCGAAACACATATTTTGGATAAATGTCTTGAGGGCCTTTATGAACACCACGTTGAATTATTCTTTGAGTTTACATTCTATCCGAATTTTTGTAATATTAAGTAAATGGACAGGAACCCATTAATTATTGGTTTCAGTAAGTGATTTTACTGCTAAAATATTCTGCTATAATAACCTATAAGTCTAATTGTCAGAGAAGACACTAAAACTATAACGAAAAATGAGAAAACTGTGGTAATTTACATTTTGAATCATAGTATTCAGTATATGCTGACTGATATCTTTAAATTATTCACGCTATTATCTTCCCACCATGGCTTCTCCTTGTCCAGCTCAACTCCTTCTTTTTCTCTCTTTTGAGTTTCTTAGATGTGCATTCTCTTTTTCTGGCCCTTGCCTTCTGTTTTTCTGTTCTGCTTCTTCTTATCTTCTTCGTAGTAATAATAATAATAATAATGGTATTTGTTAAGCCTTACTCTGTGCAAAAAACTGTTCTAAGCACTGGGGAGGATGCAAGGTGATTGGGTTGTCCCAAGTGGGGCTCACTGTCTTAATCCCCATTTTCCAGATGAGGTAACTGAGGCCCAGAGAAGTGAAGTGACTTGCCCAAAGTCACACAACTGACAATCGGTGGAGCCGGGATTTGAACCCATGACCTCTGACTCCCAAGCCCGTGCTCTTTCCACTGAGCCACGCTGCTTCTCATTCATTCATTCATTCAATCGTATTTATTGAGCGCTTACTGTGTGCAGAGCACTGTACTAAGCGCTTGAGAAGTACAAGTTGGCAACATATAGAGACGGTCCCTACCCAACAGCAGGCTCACAGTCTAGAAGGGGGAGACAGACGACAAAACATATTAACAAAATAAGATAAATAGAATAGTAAATATGTACAAGTAAAATAAATAGAGTAATAAATCTGTACACACATATATACAGGTGAATACATATATTCTCGTGCTTTTCCTTTGACTAATAACAATAATAATAATCATGGTAGAAGTTAAGCACTCTGTTGGGTAGGGACTGTCTCTATATGTTGCCAACTTGTACTTCCCAAGTGCTTAGTACAGTGTTCTGCACACAGTAAGCGCTCAATAAATGCGATTGATTGATTGATTGATTAGGGGTCAAGCACTGTACTGAGCCCTGGGATAGATGCAAGATAATCAAGTTGGATAATAATAATAATAATAATAATGGCATTTGTTAAGCGCTTACTATGTGCAAAGCACTGTTCTAAGCGCTGGGGAGGATACAAGGTGATCAGGTTGTCCCAATTGGGGCTCACTGTCTTAATCCCCATTTTCCAGATGAGGTAACTGAGGCCCAGAGAAGTGAAGTGGCTTGCCCAAAGTCACACAGCTGACAATCGGCGGAGCGGGGATTTGAACCCATGACCTCTGACTCCAAAGCCCGGGCTCTTTCCAATGAGCCAGGCTGGATACAGTCCCTGTCTCCCAGGGGCTCACAGTCTAGTAGAAGGAAGAACAGCTGTTGAGTCCCCACTTTACAGATGAGGTCACTGAGGCACAGGGAAATGAAGGGATTTGCCCAAGGTCACGAAACAGGTGACAGGGCTGGGATTAAAACCCAGGCCCTGTGACTATCAAGCCTATACTTTCCACCAGACCGCACTCCCTCTTCCCTTTGATTGTCTTTTCTCCTTTGCCCTCGTCGAGTTTCTCCGTTCCGTATTTTGCATTTCCTCCCATTTTCCTGTTTCCGTCTTCCATTATCCTCCTCTCTGTTTCTTCTTTTCAGTCAATCGATTAATCAGAGGTGCGTATTGCACTTTTAGTGTGTGCGGAGCACGCTGTACTAAGAGCTCGGGAGAGGCAGTAGAACAAAGTTGGGAAACATATAACTAATGAGACCATCCTCGTAGTCAAGCTTCCAGAGGATATCTATCCTATAGATCTTCATTGGTTTCCCAAGGCTACTGGTGGAAAGAAGCAGACACAAGCGGAAAGTTTTGTTCTCACAAGTTCGGATGCAGCCACAGATGTGCGACCGTGACAGATAACTGCTAGGAAAACGATCCGAGCCTATAGCCTGCATTTGCTTTGAAATTATACCATGGATTTCTGACCTCCACCGTCTCATCAATCAATCAATCAATCAATCAATCGTATTTATTGAGCGCTTACTATGTGCAGAGCACTGTACTAAGCGCTTGGGAAGTACAAATTGGCATCACATAGAGACAGTCCCTACCCAACAGTGGGCTCACAGTCTAAAAGGGGGAGACAGAGAACAGAACCAAACATACCAACAAAATAAAATAAGTAGGATAGAAATGTACAAGCAAAATGAATAAATAAATAAATAAATAGAGTAATAAATATGTACAACCATATATACATATATACAGGTGCTGTGGGGAAGGGAAGGAGGTAAGACGGGGGGATGGAGAGGGGGACGAGGGGGAGAGGAAAGAAGGGGCTCAGTCTGGGAAGGCCTCCTGGAGGAGGTGAGCTCTCAGCAGGGCCTTGAAGGGAGGAAGAGAGCTAGCTTGGCGGAGGGGCAGAGGGAGGGCATTCCAGGCCCCGGGGATGACGTGGGCCGGGGGTCGATGGCGGGACAGGCGAGAGCGAGGCCTTAAGGTGAGGAGATTAGTGGTGGAGGAGCGGAGGGTGCAGGCTGGGCAGTAGAAGGAGAGAAGGGAGGTGAGGTAGGAGGGGGCGAGGTGATGGACAGCCTTGAAGCCATGCCAAGCCTTGTCTCATGCCACAGAACCACATTTCTCCTGAAGGAGGAGGAGAGAAAGTCTGTTTTCGTATGGTATTTGTTAAGCACTTGCTATTCTCTTTATTTTATTTTGTTAATATGCTTTGTTTTGTCGTCTGCCTCCCCCTTCTAGACTGTGAGCCCGCTGTTGGGTAGGGACCGTCTCTATATGTTGCCAACTTGTGCTTCCCAAGCGCTTAGTACAGTGCTCTGCACACAGTAAGCGCTCAATAAATACATTTGAATGAATGAATATTCCCTGACCACAAGGTCTAGAGGGGAAGACAGACATTAAAATAAATTAGAGCAATGTACATAGACTCCCTGGGGCTGAGGGTGGAGTGAACACCACCTCCTTTCCCTCTGCTTCACTCTGGTTTCTGTCTTTTCAACCTTTCCTCAGTCCTCTTCATTGTCCCCTCTATGGTGCCTTTTCTTCTGTACCCTCATATCTATTCTATTTATTTTAGTTTGTTAGTATGTTGCATATCTATTCAATTCTATTTATTTTATTTTGTTAGTGTGTTTGGTTTTGTTCTCTGTCTCCCCCTTTTAGACTGCGAGCCCACTGTTGGGTAGGGACCGTCTCTATATGTTGCCATCTTGTATTTTCCAAGCGCTTAGTACAGTGCTCTGCACACAGTAAGCGCTCAATAAATACGATTGATTGATTGATTGATCTAGACCAAGACATCGTCCTATTCCCTGCTTCTAGTAGTACTGTTTCAACTCCCGCCTTGGGAGAAAATCCAGACTATAGCCGCTCCTTTAGTTTCTATTCCTGAGCTATGTATTTGCATCCCTGGGACACCTTTGAATCCATGTCTCTGGGCAACGAGGACTTTCATTCATTCATTCATTCATTCAGTCGTATTTATTGAGCGCTTACTGTGTGCAGAGCACCGTACTAAGCGCTTGGGAAGTACAAGTCGGCAACAGATAGAGCCGGTCCCTATCCAACAGTGGGCTCACAGTCTAGAAGGGGGAGACAGACAACAAAACAAAACATATTAACAAAATAAAATAGAATAAATATGTACAGATAAAATAAATAGAGTAATAATAAAATAAATAAGACTTTCCTCACCTGAGAGATCCCAGGGCCCAACCCTGCAGAGCCCGGAAGGGTCTGGAAGGGGTTCCGACTGTCACCTTGTTTCTCCCCTGCACAAGCAGCACGGCTTAGTGGAAAGAGCCCGAGCTTGGGAGACAGAGGTCGTGGGTTCTAATCCCGGCTCCGCCACTTGTGTGGAAGCAATCAGTCAATCAATCGTATTTATTGAGCGCTTACTGTGTGCAGAGCACTGTACTAAGCGCTTGGGAAGTCCAAGTTGGCAACATATAGAGACGGTCCCTACCCAACAGTGGGCTCACAGTCTGGAAGGGGGAGACAGAGAACAAAACCAAACATATTAACAAAATAAAATAAATAGAATAGATATGTACAAGTAAAATAAATAGAGTAATAAACATGTACAAACATACATACATATATACAGGTGCTGTGGGGAAGGGAAGGAGGTATGGTGGGGGGCATGGAGGGGGGAAGTGGAAGCACAAGAAGCATCGTGGCTCAGTGGAAAGAGCATGGGCTTTAGAGTCAGTGGTCATGGGTTCAAATTCCGGCTCTGCCAATTGTCAGCTGTGTGACTTTGGGCAAGTCACTTCCTGTGCCTCAGTTACCTCATCTGTAAAGTGGGGATTGACTGTCAGCCCCCCGTGGGACAACCTGATCTCCTTGTAGCCTCCCCAGCGCTTAGAACAGTGCTTTGCACATAGTAAGTGCTTAATAAATGCCATCATTATTATTATTATTATTGTTGTGTCAGCAGTGTGACTTTGGGCAAGTCACGTAACTTCCCTGGGCCTCAGGTACCACGTCTGTAAAATGGGGATTAAGACTGTGAATCCCACGTGGGGCAATCTGATTACCGCTTAGTACAGTGCTCTGCACACAGTGAGCACTCAATAAATACAATTGAATGAATGAATGAATGAATGAATGAATGAATTACCTTGTATCTACCCCAGTGCTTAGCAAAGTGCTTGGCACATAGTAAGTGCTTAACAAATACCATCATCATTATTATTTCTAGACTCTGAGCCAGTTTCTAGACTGTGAGCCCATTGTTGGGTAGGGATTGTCTCTATTTGTCGCCGAATTATACTTTCCAAGCACGTAGTACAGTGCTCTGCATACAGTAAGCGCTCAATAAATACGACTGATTGAATGAATCAATGTCGTATTTATTGAGCACTTACTATGTGCAGAGCATTGTGCTAAGCGCTGGGGAGAACACATTGCAACAGGATTAGCAGACACGTTCCCTGCCCACAACAAGCTTACAGTAGCGACGTGCCTTAGTGGATAGAGCATGGACCTAGGGGTCAGAAGGACCTGGGTTCTAATCCTGGCTCCGCCACGTCTGCTGTGTGACCTTGGGCAATTCGCTTAACTTCTCTGGGCCTCAGTTACCTCATCTGTAAAAATTGGAGATAAGAGTGTGAGCCCCATGTGGGATGGGGACTGTGTCCAACCTGATTAACTCGTATCTACCCCGGCACATAATAAGCACATAATAAGCGCATAACAAGTGCCATTATTATTATTATTATTATCATTAGAGGGATAATTAGACAGACCAAAAAAAGTAGGCTTCCACAATGATTTTTCAGTTTGGGATTCTGGAGGAACCATATGCTGCAAATCAAAGTATGCCCTTGGTTGACAGGTAGTCATCTGGAAAAAAATTGGCTGGCATTTAATAAACCCCCAGTTCTGCCCCAGCACAACTCTGTTTATTCTGTGTATTTTGACTAGAATGCCCCTGGGGAATTCCAAACATTTGGCAAGATGAGCCCAATCGAACCCAGCCAGCGGGGTTTCTGCAAAGCGCTGTACTAAGCGCTCGGCAGTGTACCACACGACCGAGGCGGTAGACGCGATGCCTGCAGTTGGCAAGCCATCAGACAAGGCGAGTTTCTGTGCGCATGAGGTTTTGCGAGCACCCCCAACATTCAAGGAAGAAGTGGGTTTTTTTCTTTATAATTTAATTGTATATTTGAGTTTGAAGTTGAGGCGATTGTTCTGCTGTTTAAAGGTAGTAGCGGGAAAACTTCCACACGGAGCCCCGACAGGATTTTTGTGTTGGGTTCGTTCCCTGTTGAGATAATATACCTTAAGAGTGCAGTGTTCTAGTCTACGTGAAGGAAGTAATAATAATAATAATAATAATGATGGCATTTATTAAGCGCTTACTATGTGCCAGGCACTGTTCTAAGTGCTGGGTAGTAATGCAGTGATTAACTAATTAATTACTGCAGTATTACTGCAGTAATGCAGTAATAACCTGAAGTAATGCAGGTTGTCAGAGGAGGGCAGAGCACAAGGTACAAGCCGAAGACAAGTTGATTTCTAAATAATTTAAGCCTTCAGATGAATGCGTTTTTAGTTGGACGAAACCCGCAGTCGTTGGTTTGCCAGTCAAGTCGCCCATCACGATCCTGAGAGATTGCCACCCTGGGCACCTGGCAGCTGAAAACTGACAGCGAACGCTGCGTGTGACTGAGATCAGTGGCTATAGGAGTGAGACTGATTCCTGAGAGCAGTTGAGCTAAAGCCGAACGAGGCTCCTCAGAAGGTGGCATCGTCCCTAGAGTCGGAGAAGAAGTGATTTCGTTGTTTAATAAGTATAATTCATCTGCTCTTGAAAAGAGTAGCCAGGGATTTCAGAACTACTGTTCACCCAAAAGCTCGCGATGAGGCGGTGGCAAAATGTAAATTGCTGTAAGTAGCATATGAAGATAGAAGATAAAACTTCGGAGGGGCTTAATTCCAAACTGCAATTTTGAAATTCTATCAAAATCCTATATTAGAGATCAAATGATTGTAATAGAGACCTACCCAAAGAACACTAGAACGTGGCTCAGTGGAAAGAGCATGGGCTTTGGAGTCAATCAATCAATCAATCGTATTTATTGAGTGCTTACTGTGTGCAGAACACTGTACTAAGCGCTTGGGAAGTACAAGTTGGCAACATATAGAGACGATCCCTACCCAACAGTGGGCTCAGAGTATAAAAGGGGGAGACAGAGAACAAAACCAAACGTACTAACAAAATAAAATAAATAGAATAGATATGGGTCATGGGTTCAAATCCCGGCTCTGCCAACTGTCAGCTGTGTGACTCGGGACAAGTCATTTAACTTCTCTGTCATCATCATCATCATCAATTGTATTTATTGAGCGCTTACTATGTGCAGAACACTGTACTAAGCGCTTGGGAAGTACAAATTGGCAACATATAGAGACAGTCCCTACCCAACAGCGGGCTCACAGTCTAAAAGGGGGAGACAGAGAACAAAACCAAACATACTAACAAAATAAAATAAATAGAATAGATATGTACAAGTAAAATAAATAGAGTAATAAATATGTACAAACATATATACATATATACAGGTGCTGTGGGGAAGGGAAGGAGGTAAGATGGGGGGGATGGAGGGGGGACGAGGGGGAGAGGAAGGAAGGGGCTCAGTCTGGGAAGGCCTCCTGGAGGAGGTGAGCTCTCAGCAGGGCCTTGAAGGGAGGCCCTGTGCCTCGGTTACCTCATCTGTAAAATGGGGATTAAAACTGTGAGCCCCACATGGGAAAACCTGATCACCTTGTAACCTCCCCAGCGCTTAGAACAGTGCTCTGCACACAGAAAGCACTTAACAAATACAATTATTATTATTCTTATCATTAGAAGTGGATGAACCGGATTTAATCCATGTGAGAATGCTGAAGCTCATTTGTTTTGTAGGCAATTATGAGGAACAGCAGTAGACAAATTGCGCGGCACAAGATAACCAGCTTGAGTTCAGATTTCCAGAAAACGTGACCGTATAATGAAAATGGAAAAGACATTAATTTACCTCTGCTGGGAGTCATCTGTCTACCTCAAAGATATCCTTTATTTGGGAAAATGGTGTTACTCCTTTGGTGGATTTCAGCCTTGGGGTGGAACAGCCTCTGCCCAAGACTTCTGAGGGAAGTTGCAAAATTCCTGGCAAGAGTATGGAACCAATTGTTCTGTAACCATTCGGACTGGACAGCTGAGGCAGTGCCAGGGTAATTGCCATTCTATAATAAAGAGCTCCAGAGAAGATCCTGCAAATTATAGACCGGCACTCATCTACCTGGAAAATCAATAGTCTAATTTAGTTTACACTCAATGAGCACTTAGAAAAACTTAAAAAAAAACCCACATACACACACACACAACTTTTTTTATTACTATTCATTCATTCATTCAATCGCATTTATTGAGCACTTACTGTGTGCAGAGCACTGTACTAAGCGCTTGGGAAGTACAAGTTGGCAACATATAGAGACGGTCCCTACCCAACAGTGGGCTCACAGTCTAGAAGGGGGAGACAGACAACAGGACAAAACGTATTAACAAAATAAATAATAATAAATATTAATAATAATATTGATGGCATTTATTAAGTGCTTACTATGTGCAAAAGCACTGTTCTAAGCGCTAGGGAGGTTACAAGGTGATCAGTTTGTACCATGGGGGGCTCACAGTCTTAGCCCCCATTTTACAGATGAGGTAACTGAGGCCCAGAGAAGTGAAGTGACTTGCCCAAAGTCACACAGCTGACAATTGGCAAGGCCAGGATTTGAACCCATGACCTATGAGTTCCAGGCCCATTCTCTTTCCATTAGGCCACACTGCTTCTCAGCCTGGTTTCTGCCTCACTAATCTGCTGGATCTCTTTGAAGGGGGATGGAAATATTTATTTTGTACATATTTATTACTCTATTTTACCTGTACATATCTATTCTGTTTATTTTATTTTGTTAGTATGTTTGGTTTTGTCTCCCCATTTTAGACTGTGAGCCCACTGTTGGGTAGGGACTGTCTCTATATGTTGCCAATTTGTACTTCCCAAGCGCTTAGTACAGTGCTCTGCACACAGTAAGCACTCAATAAATACGATTGACGATGATGATGATGGAAAGACAAGAAGATAGAGGAGAACCAGTAGACAATATATTTGAGTTTTCATAAGGCTTTGGACAGGACTTTTAGGAAGGCTTTTAATATTGGACAAGCCAACAAATGGAGTAATAACAGGTTTGGAAGGAATGTTCCGTTGTGGATTGAAAACTGCCAAAACCAAATAGGAAACAAAGGGTCGATCAAACATATTTTCCAGAATAGAGACTGATAAGTGATATGGATTTGTGCTAGAGCCAGTTTTCCTTCTCGGCCTCCGAAGTGACTTGGAAATTCAAAAAAAGCAAGCAGATAATAGTAAACTCCAGGACAGACTTCATAAAACTAGGAGAGGGTTGAAAAACGGCTGATGAAGTGTGAGCAAATGAAAGGTAATGCACCTAGAGAAAATATCATTCAAATACAAGGGCGT
The DNA here is from genome assembly GCF_015852505.1 of Tachyglossus aculeatus. Classification (NCBI taxonomy): domain Eukaryota; kingdom Metazoa; phylum Chordata; class Mammalia; order Monotremata; family Tachyglossidae; genus Tachyglossus; species Tachyglossus aculeatus. The sequence goes on from NC_052067.1 coordinate 155,604,603, forward strand.
AATGATAGGTTCGGGACATTCAGCCGTGATTCGGGAAAATGTATCGGATTCATTGTCGGTCTTTTCAGATCATTGGCCCGTTGTGTGACTATTAATCAATCAATCAATCGTATTTATTGAGCGCTTACTGTGTGCAGAGCACCGTACTAAGCGCTTGGGAAGTACAAGTTGGCAACATATAGAGACAGTCCCTACCCAACAGTGGGCTCACAGTCTAAAAGGGGGAGACAGAGAACAAAACGAAACATACTAACAAAATAAAATAAATAGAATAGCTATGTACAAGTTAAATAAATAAATAAATAGAGTAATAGCCAGACAACAAATAAATAGACAACAGCCCGAAAGGCTCGCACCATTAGACAGGGGACAGAAAATCGAATATACGGCAGTTAGGCAGCGCTAAAACACACTTAGAAGATAACAAGTGCTTAATAATCAATCCGTCAATAGTATGTATCGAGCGGTTGGGAGAGTACAGTACAGTAGGGTTGGTAGGTACTTTCCCTGCCCACAGCGAACTGTCAGAGGCAGATATTAATATCAATAAACTACAAATCTGTTTGTGAGTACTGTGGGGCTGAGAAATAAGGGTGCAAATCATAGTGGAAAGGCAACAAAGAAGAGAAGGGAAGCAGTGTAGCCTAGGGGATATATATCACAGGCCTGGGAATCAGAAGGACCTGTTGACTCCGCCACTTTTTTTGTGGTTGTGGTTGGTTTTTATTGCATTTGTTAAGCACTTACTATGTGCCAGGCACTGTACTGTGCACTGGTGTAGATACAGACTAATTAGGATGGAAACAGTCCATGTCCTACTTGGGACACAAAGTCTTAATCTCCATTTTCCAGACAAAGGTAACCGAGGCACGGAGAAATTAAGTGACTTTCCCAAAGTCACGCAGCAAACAAGTGGTGGAGGGGGGATTAGAATTCAGGCCGCGTCTTCTGTGCGACCTTAACCAAGTCACTTGGCTTATCTGGGCCTCGGTTCTCTTATCTTTAAAATGGGAATTAAGACTATAAACTGGGATCTACCTCTGTGCTTAGTACAGTGCCTGGTGCATAGTAAGCGCTTTAACAAGTACCGTTGAAAAAAGAGGAAATGAGGGCGTAGTTGGGGAAGGCCTCTTGGAGGAGATGTGCTTTTAATAAGGCTTTGCAAGTGGAGAGAGTATTGGCCGTTGTTTATGAAGAAGGAGGGCATTCCAAGGCCAGAGGCAGGATGTCGGCAATTGATCGGCAGCCCCTTCTGCATTGCATATGTATTTATTTGAGTCCGTACCCCCAAGCACTTCAGAACTCCCCTCGTCCTTTCTCCTCACAGTAATAATGACTGAGAGCTCACCTCCTCCAGGAGGCCTTCCCAGACTGAGCCCCTTCCTTCCTCTCCCCCTCGTCCCCCTTTCCATCCCCCCATCTTACCTCCTTCCCTTCCCCACAGCACCTATATATATATGTATATATTTGTACATATTTATTACTCTTTTTATTTATTTATTTATTTTACTTGTACATATCTATTCTATTTATTTTATTTTGTTAGTGTGTTTGGTTTTGTTCTCTGTCTCCCCCTTTTAGACTGTGAACCCACTGTTGGGTAGGGACTGTCTCTATATGTTACCAACTTGTACTTCCCAAGCGCTTAGTACAGTGCTCTGCACACAGTAAGCGCTCAATAAATATGATCGATTGATTGATTAATAATAATAATTGTATTTGTTAAGCGCTTACTATGTGCAAAGCACCGTTCTGAGCGCTGATAGTACTTCAGTATAATCTCTAACTCTAAACTCTAATCTCTAAATCAGAGGCCCTCTGCCTCTGATTTCTTCTACGGTCTCTCTCCCCCTCGACATTGCAAAATCCTCGAGGGCAGGGACTGTATTGACCTCTCCCAAGTGCTTAGTACAGTGTTCTGCGTAGAATAAGTGCTCCGAAACTACTATTGATGGATTGGTCATCTATCCTATGGCTCCTTATCCTCAGAGAGCCTGGCTCAAGAGGTCTCACCCTCGAATGGGGAGCCCTGGTTTAATCCGTGGTCCCCTGGGAGTAGGGTGTGAGTCCAGTAGATCACCAGTCAATCAATCAATTGTATTTATTGAGCGCTTACTGTGTGCAGAGCACTGTACTAAGCGCTTGGGAAGTACAAGTCGGCAACACATAGAGACAGTCCCTACCCAACAGTGGGCTCACAGCTTAGAGTTCCCTCATCTGTAAAATGGGGATGAAGACTGTGAGCCCCACATGGGACAACCTGATCACCTTGTAACCTCCCCAGCGCTTAGAACAGTGCTTTGCACATAGTAAGCGCTTAATAAATGCCATAATTATCATTATTATTATTATTATTATTATTATTATCAGCAGCCCAGGTCAGCCCAAGATGGGAAGCAAGGCGGGCTAGTGGAAAGCCCTGGGTTCTAATCCCAGCTCTGCCACTTGCCTGCCGTGTAACCCTGGGCAAGTCATTTCACTTCCCTGGGTCTCAGTTTCCTCATCCGTGCTATGGAGATTCAAAACCAGCCCTCCTTCCCCCTTAGACTGCGAACGCTATGAGGGACAAGGACTGTCTCTGGTCTGATTGTATCGTATCTACCCTAGGCGCTTGACACATAGTAAGAGGTTAATAAATACGGTCATTATTCCCAGAAAGGGCAAGACAGTCCCTCTCCTTACCCCCGTTTTACCCTGCTCCCTTCATTCAATCAATCAATCAATCAATCAATCGTATTTGAGCGCTTACTGTGTGCAGAGCACTGTACTAAGCGCCTGGGAAGTACAAGTTGGCAACACATAGAGACAGTCCCTACCCAACAGTGGGCTCACAGTCTAAAAGGGGGAGACAGAGAACAAAACCAAACTTACTAACAAAATAAAATAGAATAGATATGTACAAGTAAAATAAATAAATAGAGTAATTCATCCTCCCTCCCATCCCCACAGAACATACGTATATTTCTGTGCTTGGTTTATTTGTGTATATTAATGCCTGTCTCCCTCTCTGGACTGTGAGCTCGTGGTGGGCAGGGAATGTGACTGTTCGATATGGTATTGTGCTGTCCCAAGCATTAGGTACAGTGCTCTGCACACAGGGAGTGCTCAGTAAATATGATTGAATGAATGAATAAGTGAATGAACTGGGGCTTCTTTGCCCCTTATGCTTCCTTCCCTCTCCCCTCCGAGGTCAGGGGCTCCCTGCAGATCTTCCCATCCCAGGATGGCTAGAAGAGAGCAAGAGAGTAAGGGAGGGAGTGTATTTATTGAGCATTAACTGTGTGCAGAGCACTATACTAAGGTCTTGGGAGAGTACAATATAGCAACGTACAGCATCCTTTCCCTTGTCATCTGTAATTTATTTTAATGTCCATCTCCCCATCTCCACCATAAGCTCATTATGGGCAGGAATCTTTTCTGTTATATTCTACACTCCCAAGCATTTAGTCCAGTGCACTGCACATAGTAAGTGCTCAATAAGTACAATTCATTCATTCATATATTCAGTCCTATTGAGTGCTTCCCATGTGCAGAGCACTTTACTAAGTGCTTGGGAGAGTACAATACAACAATAAATAGACACATTCCCTGCCCACAATGAGCTTGCAGTGTAGAGAGGGGGAGGAAGACATCAATACAAATAAATAAATTAGAGATAGGTACATAAGCAGTGTGGCTCAGTGGGAAGAGCATGGGCTTTGGAGTCAGAGGTCGTGGGTTCAAATCCCGGCTCCTCCACCAATTGTCAGCTGTGTGACTTTGGGCAAGTCACTTAACTTCTCTGTGCCTCAGTTACCTCATCTGTAAAATGGGGATCAAGACTGTGAGCCCCCAGTGGGACAACCTAATCACCTTATAACCTCCCCAGCGCTTAGAACAGTGCTTTGCACATAGTAAGCGCTTAGTAAATGCCATTATTATTATTATTATTGTTATTATTATTATCAGCAAGGAGCCTGATGCAGTGATCGAGAAGTTATAGAATAAGCGATTGAATTAACATGGTAGCAATTTGGATGGATAGGAAAGGGCAGATTTTAGCGATGTTATGCAGGTGGAACCCACAGGGTTTAGTTACGGACTGAATACGTGGGTTGAATGAGAGAGAGGAATCAGGGATAACGCCGTGGTTACGGGTTTGAGAGACAGGAAGGATGGTAGTGCTGTCTACAGTGATGGGAAAGTCATGGGTAGGGCAGGGTTTGGGTGGGAAGATAAGGAGTTCTGTTTGGGACATGTTAAGCATGCGGTGACTTGTATGATTGATAAAAATAATTTGTCATTGTGGTTATTTAGCACTTGAATTAATCAAGGCACCTAACTTTACAAAGTCGGTGTGAATGTGTAAGATATAGATCCAGGGTTTTTGAAGGCAAGAGGAAGTTGCACATGATGTTTGGGGAGACTGAGGAATGGAAATGCAGAGGCTAATAAACTGACCGACAGGTATAGAGAGGAGTGAATGTGAATCCCACAGAACTTAAGTGTATTATGAGAGGTGTATGGAGGCCTTCCCAGACTGAGCCCCTTCCTTCCTCTCCCCCTCGTCCCCCTCTCCATCCCTCCATCTTACCTCCTTCCCTTCCCCACGGCACCTGTATATATGTATATATGGTTGTACATATTTATTACTCTATTTATTTATTTATTTATTTATTTTACTTGTACATTTCTATCCTATTTATTTTATTTTGTTGGTATGTTTGGTTCTGTTCTCTGTCTCCCCCTTTTAGACTGTGAGCCCACTGTTGGGTAGGGACTGTCTCTATGTGTTGCCAGTTTATACTTCCCAAGCGCTTAGTACAGTGCTCTGCACATAGTAAGCGCTCAATAAATACGATTGATGCTGATGATGATGATGATGATGATGATGAGAAAATATTTTCCCAATCCTAGAAGAGAGAAGATTGAAGATAATTAGAGAAACGTTGTGGTAGAATACATCTAAAGGACTACCAATCAATCATTGATTTTTATTGTGCTCTAACTGTTTAGAGAGGACTGTATTAAGCACTTGGAAGAGTTCAGTGCCTCAGAGTTGGTTGACACATTCCCTGCCCACAGGAAGCTTAAAGTTTAAAAAGAATAAGGCAAAAGATATTAAGACCTAGGGGTTTTTTTAAATAAATAAATAAATGGGAATGTTGCATGTTTTTCTGGATGACAGGTAAAAATTGAGAAAAATGCCAATATTAAGGGGGGAAATGTCAATCAATGATATTTATTGAGCATTTACCCTGTGCTGAGCACTGCACTAAGTGCTTGGGAGAATACAGTATAAGAGCGTCAGTATGCACATTCCCAGCCCACACCAAGAAGGGTAAGAGAGCCAGTAGGAATCGGAAGATCGTCTGAAACCAAATTGAAATGTTTAAAGCCTTTAGAGTAAATGTTAATGTTAGATTATAAAAGTGTGAGTATTACGAACGGGGACTAATTAGGGGTCAGGTTGGAGGGCAGAAATGCGATAAGTAATGTGAGAGCGCTTTGGAAATAAAAGCAGTCCACAAAACCAAGGTATTATTAAGTCTTTAAGAAAGGATGATTCAGGGCAACAGAAGTAGCAGCACAGCACAGCATACAAGCAGCTGCGCAGAACTTGACACAAGTTAATCATACTTTAATTCTTGTACTGGTGCACATCTCAGTAAAATTAGGACCCACTGCTTATTTGGTGCCTTGCCAATCACAGCAGATTATTCCTGGGGTTATTGGAGCAAGATCACTGGGAGATTCATTGGAACCTGTGTGTTCGCTGTCCATCCTCAAACTTGAGAAATGTCCTGGTGTTTTAAGAGTCGCCCTAGATGTGTTCTTCATGATGTAGAATCTAGACTGTGAGCCCACTGTTGGGTAGGGACTGTCTCTATATGTTGCCAACTTGTACTTCCCAAGCGCTTAGTACAGTGCTCTGCACACAGTAAGTGCTCAATAAATATGATTGATTGTCAGTCCAGCACGGGGAAGGGCATTGCAAAGCTTTACTAATATATTAGGGAAGCAGCGTGGCCTAATGGCTAGAGCACAAGTCCGGGAGTCAGAAGGTCTTGGGTTCTAATCCCAGCTCTGCTGCTTGTCTGCTGTGTGGCCTTGGACAAGTCACTTCACTCCTCTGGGCCTCAGTTACCTCGTCTGTAAAATGGGAGTTAAGACTGTGAGCCCTATGTAGGACGGGGACCGTGTCCAACCCGATTTCCTTGTACCCACCCCAGCGTTTAGTACAGTGCTTAATAAATACTAGAATTATTATTATTAATAGACTCCCTGGTATCCGGCGATTGGCAACTGTCCCTTTTTCCCCAGTGGAGACAGTTACGCCAAGCTGTGCACCAACAACTCCTGTATTATCATCATCGTCAATCGTATTTATTGAGCGCTTACTGTGTGCAGAGCACTGTACTAAGCGCTTGGGAAGTACAAGTTGGCAACATATAGAGACAGTCCCTACCCAACAGTGGGCTCACAGTTGGTGAGCATTCCAATAAATTCTGTGAAAATAAAATGTTAAAGTGAAAGACCACTAAATGAAGTGTAGTCTCCCATAGGATAAAGCTAAGGGCATTCGTTCAGTTCCAATAACCAAGCATTATAAATATATTTAAAAACTGGATGATTATGCAAGTATAGCCAACATTATCAAACAGCCGTGTAAATTTATACAAATAGTAAAAGATTACCAATTAGATATTCTGCAGTCAGGTGTAAATATTTAATTTTTCAACTGCCGTCGTATATCTGTTCAACTAAAAGTCACTTTGTACTAACATAGTAAAGTTCTACTATTAGCATAATGCCAAATGAAAACGAAGAGCTGTTGCAGTGGACTTTTAATTTCCAGTTATAATCTCCCCCAAATCTTCAGTGGGTAAGATGGGTGAGGGAGAAGATACACGGTGAAAGGAGGGAGGGATTTGAGCCAAGGTAATTTTAAATACATTTTACATGTTGAGATACGATGGGCCCTCAATGGACGCATGGTAATAACAACAACAACAACAATAATAGACCATGAGCTCGCTGTGGGCAGGGAATGTGTCTGTTAATTGTTATATTGTACTCTCTCAAGGGCTTAAATAATAATTTAACATAATAAATGCTCAGCAAATAGTATTGATTGATAGCAGGCAGTAGCAAAATTGGGATTAGAACCAGGTCCTCCGACTCCCAGTAAAAGTGCCCTATCCTGAAAGGGTGCTAAATAAAGTGTCAGAGCAGTGATTCCTGTGGTATTTTTATTTTTTATTTTTTATTTTGGTGGGGGGTGGTTTGGGTGGTTTTTTGGGAGGGGGCGGTGGGAGGTGGTGTGTGGAAGGGTGGAGGGGTAGAGGGAAGTGGTTGAGGGTATTTAAGTGCTTACTATGTGCTAGACATGAAGCAGCGTGGCTCAGTGGAAAGAGCACGGGCTTTGCCACCTTGTACTTCCCAAGTGCTTAGTACAGTGCTTTGCACACAGTAAGCGCTCAATAAGTAGGACTGATTGATTGATTTGGAGTCAGAGGTCTTAGGTTCAAATCCCGGCTCCACCAATTGTCAGCTGTGTGACTTTGGGCAAGTCACTTCACTTCTCTGGGCCTCAGTTCCTCATCTGTAAAATGGGGATTAAGATTGTGAGCCCCCCGTGGGACAACCTGGTCACCTTGTAACCTCCCCAGCACTTAGAACAGTGCTTTGCACATAGAAAGCGCTTAATAAATGCCATCATCATTATTATTATTAGACGTACTAAGCACTGGGGTGGGTAGAGACAAGATAATCGGCTTGGGCATAGTCCCTGTCTCATAGAGCTCACAGTGTCAATCCCCATTTTACAGATGAGGTAACTGAGGCACAGAGGAGTTAAGTGACTTGCCCAGGGTCACACAGCAGACAAGTGGCTGAGCTGGGATTAGAACCCATGGCATTTTGACTCGCAGGCCCATGCTCTCTTCACTAGGCCACCCTGCTTCTCATCATATATGTTGCCAACTTGTACTTCCCAAGCTCTTAGTACAGTGCTCTACACACAGTAAGCGCTCAATAAATACGATTGAATGAATGAATGTATGTATGTGTTCCATATATATTTATTTTTAGTGTATATAATCTTACTGTCTAGCAGTTGTATCTGTTTTTCCTCCTACTCTGTGTGTGTGTGTTATTGAGCGCTTGCTGTTGAGCACTTGCTGTGTGCAGAACACTGTACTAAGCACTTGGGAGAGAGTACAGTGTAACAGCTGATACCAGTAGGATATAGTGGATAGAGCATGGCCTAGAAGCCGGCAGGTCATGGGTTCTCATCCCTGCTCCACCACCTTGCCTGCTGTGTGACCTTGGGCAAGTCACTTCACTTCTCTGGGCCTCAGTTACCTCATCTGGAAAATGGGGATTGAAAGCGTGAGCTCCTTGGGGGACACCCTGGCTCAGTGGAAAGAGCACGGGCTTCGGAGTCAGAGGTCATGGGTTCAAATCCCAGATCAATCAATCAATCAATCAATCAATCGTATTTATTGAGCGCTTACTATGTGCAGAGCACTGTACTAAGCGCTTGGGAAGTACAAATTGGCATCACATAGAGACAGTCCCTACCCAACAGTGGGCTCACAGTCTAAAAGGGGGAGACAGAGAACAGAACCAAACATACCAACAAAATAAAATAAGTAGGATAGAAATGTACAAGTAAAATAAATAAATAAATAAATAAATAGAGTAATAAATATGTACAACCATATATACATATATACAGGTGCTGTGGGGAAGGGAAGGAGGTAAGACGGGGGGATGGAGAGGGGGACGAGGGGGAGAGGAAAGAAGGGGCTCAGTCTGGGAAGGCCTCCTGGAGGAGGTGAGCTCTCAGCAGGGCCTTGTTCAGATCCACCAATTGTCAGCTGTGTGACTTTGGGCAAGTCACTTCACTTCTCTGGGCCTGTTACCTCATCTGTAAAATGGGGATTAAGACTGTGAGCCCCCCATGGGACAACCTGATCACCTTGTATTCTCCCCAGTGCTTAGAACAGTGCTTTGCGCATAGTAAGTGCTTAATAAATGTCATTGTTATTATTATTACTATTATTATTGTCAAGTCATCTCCCGCCCATAGCAACGTCATGGACACATCTCTCCCAGAACGCCCCACCTCCATCTGCAAATCATTCTGGTAGAAAATCAGCGTTTTGTACATTGCCTGGCACATAGTAAGCACTTAACAAATACCACTAAAAAGGGGGGTGGGGAGAATGATTGTAATGTTATCAACAGGGATAAGGAAGTCAAGGTAGGGAGAGGGTTTTAATCAGTTGTATTTATTGAGCGCTTACAGTGTGCTGAGCACTGTACTAAGTGCTTGGGAGAGAGCAGTTTAACAGACACATGAGTTCAGTTTTAGACATGGAAGAAAAATGCATGAGCAAATTACATAAAGTTAAGTTTTTTACACTCACATTTTCCCACATGCGCTTCTTGAAAGCAGCGTGGCTCATTGGAAAGAGCACGGGCTATGGAATCAGAGGTCATGGGTTCAAATCCCGGCTCCGCCACTTGCCAGCTGTGTGACTTTGGGCAAGTCACTTCACTTCTCTGGGCCTCAGTTCCCTCATCTGGAAAATGGGGATTAAGACTGTGAACCCCACGTGGGACAACCTGATCACCTTGTAAACTCCCCAGCGCTTAGAACAGTGCTTTGCACATAGTAAGCACTTAATAAATGCCACTATTATTAGTAGTAGTAGTAGTAGTTAAATTGTTGACGAATCTTGAATGAAAGAAAACTGGCATTATAATGCGGGCATCTGAGCCAATCTCTCTCACCCGCTTGCAGTTATTTCTCCTTGTATCAGCCACATGTTAGCAGATAAGCATTCCCCCCAGCAACATTGAGCAAGAGGGGGGAAATATTTTTTATGATATTTCTTAAGTGCTTACTATGTGTCAAGCCCTGTTCTCTAAGATGTATTTGAAATTCGCATCCTGCTGGTTAACTTGCATCTTAACGAACACATTCGGTATCCGCCTGAAAATGCTTTCCACATTTGCAGCTGTTGGCAGCTGCTTTGACTCAACCCATTAGGTTTTTAGACTGTGAGCCCACTGTGGGGTAGGGACTGTCTCTATATGTTGCCAATTTGTACTTCCCAAGCGCTTAGTACAGTGCTCTGCACTTAGTAAGCGCTCAATAAATACGATTGATGATGATGGTGATTAGGTGCTAACTGGGGAAGGGAATCTTGCTTCTGAATCTTTCCCTCCTATTCCCGTTGGGGGTTTTATGTTTTGATGCTTCCCAAAGGCAAAATGATAGATTAGCACAGGAAGGGTAAAAAAGAATTACTTACCTGAACACTTGTTCCTTCCTCAGTCAAGTGAAACGCGTCTGTTGAACAGAAATGTACCGGTACCGCCCAGTTGGCTTAGGTTTCAGAGAAGTCCTTAGAAATCCCCATTATGTTGGCTTTGTAGTTTGTAGGCGACCCACTTGAAAAACCTCTTTTCAGGAAGCTGGTTGGTACAGCAGTGTGTAGCATCCTGACCTCTGCTTGATCTCAGCCTTCCCTTGATCAGATCTGAAAGTTATCAAAGACAAGAAAAACAGGTGAATTGTCTTAAGGAGCTGGAGATGTATTAATCAAATCCTTAGCGGGAGATAAGAATACAGAAACTCTGCAATTGACTGTCGCTGCCCTTTCTCACTGAGCACTCAAAGTTTCAGTTTTGGTAGTATGTTGGCAGTAAATGGAAAATTTAGTGTCCGACGACTGGAACCATCGCAGTTCCACGTAGTGATGCTGTAGAAGAAGCGAAATGTGATGATAGTTTAGGTCTATTCGAATCAGTTGCATTCCAGTAATAATAGTTAATGATTATGGTATTTGCTAAGTGCTTACACTATGCCAAGCGCTGGGGAAGATTACAAGATAGGTTGGACCCAGTCCCCACCCTTCATGGGGCTAACAATCTAAGTAGTTTAAAGCATAAGTTTAAAGTAGTTTAAAGTTTTGCCAGTCAGGATTTCTATGCTATAAAGCTACTAATGCTTTGTCTCCAATTATGCAGATTCGTAGTTTTTCTCCGAGTGCTACTGTTTACAGGAAGGAACTATCTAACTTTTAAACACGGTTGCCTTCTCATCATCATGATGGCATTTGTTAAGCGCTTACTATGTGCCAAGCACTGTTCTAAGCTCAAGTTGTCCCATGTGGGGCTCACAGTCTTCATCCCTATTTCCCAGATGAGGTAACTAGGCCCAGAGAAGTGAAGTGACTTGGCCAAAGTCACACAGCTGACAAGTGGTGGAGCTGTGATTAGAACCCATGACCTCTGACTCCCAAGCCCGGGCTCTTTCCACTGAGCCAGCTGCCAGTATTCACTCCTGTTGACTATTCAGAGTGATTGTTCCTAATCCAAACTTTCACAGTAGCTCTTCTTGAGTATCTTTTGCCTCCATGAACAAATTTTACTCCAAAAAAAATCACAAAAATGCTGTTTCTGATACTTTGTACTTAAATAGATCATGCCAGGCCCTGGATTCCTGTAATGTCATCGATATATTTTAATACTGATTATGCTCATTCTTAAATCCTCAGATCCATCTGCCTTCATTTAGCCCTCTAAATTCTTCATTGGGATTTTGAGGTGGGATGTCTACTTTCCGACAGTTTCTACTTCTGTTTCTTTACAGTCTCACTTTTGATTCTGAATGACAGCAAAATAGTCGAGTGGGTCCTAATGGAGAGCTGGTAGTACTTGTCAGAGTGAAATGGATTTAAAAGGAGGGATTCACAGGATTTAGTTATATTTATAAGCGGAGAATTTTTCTACCAATTCTGTTGTGTTGTGCCCTCCCAAGGGCTTAGTACACTGCTGGGCACAAAGTAAGTGCTCATTAAATAGCGTTGATTGGTGTTTTTTTGCGGTGGGGGGGGTTGTTTTGGGGTTTTTGGGTAGGGACTGTCTCTATATGTTGCCAATTTGTACTTCCCAAGTGCTTAGTACAGTGCTCTGCACATAGTAAGTGCTCAATAAATACGATTGATGATGATGATGATGATGATGATGATGAGAAGGCATTGTAAGAAGAGGCAAAAGACTTGAACTGAAATGAACTGAAAGGAAATCAGGTCCTAAAGCCCTCCATAACTACCGTTACATGAGCTATCCGAATACCGCTCAGATTCCCAGAGAATTTCATCATCCCCCAGGTGTCTTTTTTTAGTCACTTGAGATTTTCACTTAAAAAGAATAAAATTCTGAAATATTTGTGATTCTTTTTTAAAATTTCTGCAATCTCATTCCCGAGGCTGAAGAGCAATTTTGCCAGAGCATCTCCTAATAGCTCGTATTCCATAAACACTTTCATACTTTGCTTTTTCCTTTAAGCTGTAACCATATCAGTCAGTCATACTTATCAAGCGCCTACTGTGTGCCGAGCACTGTACTAAGTGCTTAGGAGAGCGCAATAGAATGATATAACGAACCCCTTTCCTGCCCACAACAAATTTACAGCTCAGAGGACAACGAGCTTTCAGTCTAGAGGACGAGCTTATATTCGTCAGTTTCAACATCTTTGAAACGATCAAACAGTATTTATTGAGCGCTTACTGCCTCACGGTAATTGTCATAGGCACTTGGGAGAGTATAATACAGTTGAGTTGGTAGTCACATTCCTTGCCCATGTGGCGTCCCTATTGTACAGAGGGTGGCGGACATTAAAATAATCTAAAGATAGGTGAAATGGGAGAGGTTAAAGTTATGTACATAACTGCTGTGGGGAAGCGGGAGAGGTAAATATCAAGAGCTGAAGGGATGCAGATAAAAGAACATAGGCAACCCAGAAAGGAGGGTGAATATATATAATAATAATGTTGTTATTTGTTAAGCGCTTACTATGTGCAAAGCACTGTTCTAAGCACTGGGGAGGTTACAAGGGGATCAGGTTATCCCACGGGGGGCTCACAATTTTAATCCCCATTTTCCAGATGAGGTAATTGAGGCCCGTGATTTGCCCACAGTCACACAGCTGACAGTTGGCGGAGCTGGAATTTGAACCCATGACCTCTGACTCCAAAGCCCGTGCTCTTTCCAAGCTGCTTCTGTAGCCTTTAAGCACTTGATATTCATCCCATCGCACTTATGTACCTATCCATAATGTGTTTATATGAATGTCTGTAGCCCCCTTTAGACTGCAAGCTCCTTATAAGCAGAGAATGTATCTACCAACTGTCGTAATGTACTGTTCCAACTGCTTGATTCAATGTCTACACACAGTAAACACTCAATAAATACCATTGCTTGAGTGACTGCGTTGCCCTGTCTTGCTCCTTGTATTCACCACCACAGCACTTATGTACATATGTGTAATTTATTTATATTAATGTTTGCCTCCCCCTCTAGACTCATTGTGGGCAGGCAATATGTCTGTTATATTATTGTACTCTCCCAAACGCTTAGTACAGTGCTCTGCACACAGCGCTCAATAAATACGATTGATTAGGAGCAGTGAGAGCCGTAGGGAAGGCCACGTGAAAGTGTGATTTTTAGTAAGAGTTTGAAGGTGTAGAGCGAGAGAGATCAAGTTGTTCAATAATGATCAAGCAATTCACTATTATAGAAATACGCCAACCAAGAGAGAAGCCATAGTCGTGTATATTTTAATAGTTTTCATTTCTTTGAAAGTAAGCAGCAATTGAGAATGAGGTGTGTTTTTTGTGAAAACGTAGGACTACTAAAATAATTTTATAATAGAGTTACAAAGAAGGGTGGACTGTCCCACTTGTCACTTAATCTACATTTTAATATTTTAATGAGTTATTAGAAGGAGGGGAGAAAGGGACAAGGGCAGAGCATGTGGTGGCCGAACAGGCTCATTTCCTATAAGTTCATTCATTTGTTCTTTGAGTCATATTTATTGAGTGCTTGCTGTGTGCAGAGCACTGTACTAAGTGCTTGGAAAGTACAATTCAGCTACAATTAAAGACAGTCCCTGCCCACAGTGGGCTCACAGTCTAGAAGAGGGAAGACATACATCAAAACAAGTAAACAGGTATCAATAGCAACAATATAAATAAATAGAATTATAGCTATATAGTTATTTTAGTTGCATATACATCATTACTATAAATAAATAGAATTATAAATATGTACCTGTATACACAAGTGCGGTGGTGGGGAGGGTAGAGCAAAGAGAGTGAGTCGGTGCGATGGGGAGGGAGGGGGGAGCAGAGGAAAAGGGGGTTTAATCTGGGAAGATTTCCTGGAGGAGGTGAGCTTTCAGGAGGGCTTTGAAGGGGGGAAGTGTATGTTAAATGTTTGAGTGTATAACCCAAACTTATAATACAATAAGCCATTGTCATCTGCAGCGGAGGCAATTTTTAATTGTTTTTTCAGGGATTTGGTCGGGGGCATGATTTAAAGCAATCCGTGTATTAAAATTAACAGAAACCTGCAAATACGTGTGTTATGACATAATTTCTAATATTTGCTAGAATGACGATGTATGTAATTTCACGCCTGTGTTATCTGTGGCTCTTCTTTACCTGTGACTGTACTGTACTGCACTGCATTCGTGTTTCCCACTGTCCCCTTACACATTTCCTTCACTAGATTTCACAGTTCATTCCTAGAAAGGACTGAGATAACAATTTTGTAAACATAGGGTTTGTGGTTCATTTTAAGGTATACTTATGATATGGCTGTGTTTATTGGCATATGATTAAGGAAGGGATGAAATATTTGATAGTTTAATGGGGCTACTCTAATGCATGCAGTGAATTTTGGTGTAAAATTTAGTATTTGGATCATTCTGTTCGTATCTGTTGTATTAAAATGAAGTTTTTAGCAGATTTAAATTGAATCTTGGAATCCTCCAGTGTTCAAATTTCAAGACCTGAGTGCTGTGGATCTGTTATGAGTATAATTCGCTGTTCTATTGCTGCTTTGGCTAAAGAGTATCTGCTGCGTGGCATAAAATATCTGAGTTAAGTCGCTAAGTTAAGCTAAGTTTTTAGACTGTGAGCCCACTGTTGGGTAGGGACTGTCTCTATATGTTGCTAACTTGTACTTCCCAAGCGCTTAGTACAGTGCTCTGCACACAGTAAGCGCTCAATAAATACGATTGATTGATTAAGTTGTTAGCTTGCAGTGTAAGGGTCACTTTGCTCCTCTGTGTATTTTCAGGGAAAGAACCAGAGAATCTATTAGGTTGTATTTATTGAGTGCTTACTGTGTGCAGAGCACTGTACTGAGCGCTTGGGTACAATATAACAATAAACAGACACATTCCCTGACCTGTGTGTGTGATAGACAACCGTGAGAAGAGAGGGGGAAGTGGGAATAGTCGGCGAAGACCGGAGGGTTCCCGTATCTGAAACCCCCTTGTAAAGTGTCGCGTGTGAAGATTTATAGGTGATGGTGTGTTGTGTGATTTTAGTAGAAATAGTGCAAGGATGTTATTAGACTGTGTAGTCTCTGCACACAGTAAGCGCTCAATAAATACGATTCATTGATTACTCTCGTTAAATAGAGCCAGGAAGGTAGGCTCATGGGTGAACGTTGTGTTCGTTTTTCCCGTGTGTTTAAGTTCTTCCGTTTGTCATTTTTCCGCAGAGCACACCTGTGATGCCTACACAAGCCGTGCAAGTTCAGGGCCCCCACGGCGGTTCCCAGCCGGCTCCGTACGGCGCGTCCAGCCAGCCCGCAGAGCAGACCAAGAAACCTGGACAGAACTTCATGTGTCTGTGGCAGTCTTGTCAAAAGTAAATGCCTGTTTGCTTTTATCGATTACATAAATACGCTGTGGATCACATGGGATGTCTCCTCCTGCCCCCTGCATTTTTCCTTCCTAATTGGTTTTTTGGGGGGAGGAGGGGGGTTCTGGAAGCCCATTTTATATTTCAAAGCTTTAGTATTCAAGGCTAATTGTAATGTATGGGTAGGAACAGGTTCCTTTTGGTACTAGAACTAAAGAGCGATGTAGCGTCGTCTCCGTCTTGTAATTATTCTCAGAGCAATTTAAATATACATTGCATTAATCAGTTGTATTTATTGAGTGCTAACTATGAGCAGAGCACTGTACTAAGCACCAAGAGTATGATAGAACAGAATTAGCAGTCATGTTCCCTGCTCATAAAGAGTTTATTATATATACATATAGATAGGTAGACAGATATACATAATATACATACATATGTAATTATAAAAGTAATGATGGTATTTGTGTATTTGTTAAGCGCTTACTGTATGCAAAGCACGTAATGTGTTGCTTTTTGTTAATACGAAGCATCCAGCTATATAACCCAGTGTAACCTCTCTTGTAATTTTTTGAATATTTTTATAAATTTATTGCAAACCCTTGAGGTAGCAACATTCACCTTTTGGGATATTTTGGAATTCAGCTAGGTTAAATTCACTGGAAAGTCATAAAGAATTCCTGCATAACTACCTGGACACATGGCAGCATCACCAAATGATTTAGGATGAAACTGCATTTGAAAAGTTAAAAGTATTTGATTCCATTGTAATGAGAATTTAAAGAGTAGAAATCCATTGTTACTAGTTGGTGAGATAGAATGGTATTTGAAGAGTGGGGGATTGAAGAGACTCTTTTGGAACAACACAGAAAAACAAGTTACAAATTACTGCTCTTATACCAGCTAAATCCAGGAATTTGGTTTTTGGAATTTTAAAAGACCTGTAATCAAGAAATCATTATCTTCAGCCGTACAACTTCTTCCATCAGACATATTAACTAAGTAGATTTTAGCTTGGAAAAGACTTCAGCTTGATAAACTTGACAGTAGTTTATTGGTGAATTGGTGAATTAAGGGGTCATCTTGGATATTAAGCCGTTGTCTTAAATATGGCTTCGTGTCAGAATCTCTGGTTAAAGAGAATTCAGCTGCAATCCTGAATCTTGAAATCTCCAGTTAGTATCTTACTGAGGAAATTTTTTTTTTCCAAAAATAATTTATATTCTAATACCTAGTACCTTAAGAACTAGGGTGCACACTAAACCTCACACAGTTCCTATTCAGCCAGAATTAACAGTCTTCAGTTGAAAACTGCTTCGCTTTTCCAGCCTAGGCTGCAGATACCCTCCATTAAAAGTGTTTCCGTTCATGCTTCTGATTGAGTCACCCTGAACAAAATTCCCCATGGATCAGGTGATTCTTAGACACACCTCCTAAATCCTTTTATAGGTGGTGATAGAGTTCCACCATAATCATTTGTCCGTCCAGGATTCCTGTATAAGCAGAACATGCCCTTGGTTCACACTGAAAGCCTTCTGAGGCACTCTCTAGAAATAGCTGGAGGCTGCAGAACTACATGGAGTAAAGCGGCTTTTCATGTCACTTTGGTCGCGTAAGAGCCTTTAAATTTTTTTGAAAATTCACCCGACGAAAATCTGGCACAGAGTTCCTAGAAATGAACCGCGGAAAGTATTTCAGCCATGGCCGGGAGAGAAAAATCTGTTTTATACCGATGGATTCAGTTCCACGTAGGTAGCGTGTGTACCTATTGCTGTAGTTTCGTCCTCTTGTAAAAACTGATTTTCCGTGCCATTTCAAGGTAATGCTATAATTTTTTTAAAAACCCAATTTCACATCCAGGTAGATTTGCTTGTACCCACCCCAGTGCGTAGTGCAGTGCTTGACACATAGTAAGCGCTTAACAAATACCAATAGTATTATTACTATTATTGTAAATTATTTTTCTCTTAGGATTAATAAGCATTATAGAATAAGCCTGTTAATTATCATAATGATAATTATAATAATAATTGTGGTATTTGTTAATCACTGAGTGTCAACCACTGTACTAAGCGCTGGGGTAGATGAATGATAATCAGGTCCCACGTGGGGCCCACTGGAGGGAGAACTGGTATTGAATTCCCATTTTTTACAGATAAGGGAACCGAGACAGAGAAGTTAAGTGACTTGCCCAGAGTCACATAGTAGGTGGTGGAGCAGTAATAGAACCCAGGTGTTTTGCAAGTTTAAGAAAATTTAGGCCAACAGACTGGATTTCATTTCTAGGAGATTCCAAACAACAAACTTTTCCAGGAAAAAAAAAGAGAGAGAGAGAAGAAAAACCTGTTCTCTTCTTCCTGTTTTGGGTTTTTATGTCAGAGGCCTTAATGACTGTCCCCAGTTTTCTTTTCTGTTCACTTTAATAATCAGCTCAAGAAATCTGTGATTTTGCTGATCATGCATTCATTCAGTCGTAATTACTGAGCACTTCCTGTGCGACGAGGCGCCACACCCCAATTGGTAGAGTTGCGAGATTTAGGAGCCCCTTAGCAGAGTGCCCCAAGATGCTAATAATAATAATAATAATAATAATAATAATAATAATAATGACATTTGTTAAGCGCTTACTGTGTGCAAAGCACTGTTCTAAGTGGTGGGGGGTGATACAAGGTGATCAGGTTCTCCCACGTGGGGCTCACAATCTTAATCCCCATTTTACAGATGAGGGAACTGAGGCTCAGAGAAGTTAAGTGACTTGCCCAAGGTCACACAGCAGACACGTGGCAGAGCTGGGATTTGAACCCATGACCTCTCTCAGAACCATTGTCTGTTAGCCCCAACTTTCAGCACACTGGGGACACATGCCCTTCCTCCTGCCCTGTGCTAGGGTCGCACTTGTGGTGGAGTACCAAAAAGCGTCCAAGATTTCCTCCCCAGCGCTTAGTACAGTGCTCTGCACACAGTAAGCACTCATTAAATACGATTGAGTGAATGGGCAATTTGCCCTGATGAATTAGCTGCTGAAAGCGGAGCTAAAACTTAGAATTCCTAAAATCAAGTACTAAATTTTATTTTTCGCTTGAGATTTAAGAAAAATATGTATGTATTCCTCACTGTGCATCTTTGCCTGATTTCTGAAATATATGTACTTCCCAAGCACTTAGTACAGTGCTCTGCACACAGTAAGCACTCAATAAATACGATTGATTGATTGATTGATTGATTTAGTATTCTAGAAATTGGGCAAATCTGCTACTTTGCTCTTTTATGTCCGCTGGATAAAATTTTATACTAAAATTAGTATTTCTCGGTTCTCTCCACAACCTCTAATGGTCTCCAAGGGTCTTCTGTGGTGCGTCGCCACATTACTCTTAACAAAAATTTTAACTCTGGGGGAAAATGTCACCCTTCGATCAACAAATCCTGTTTATTTATTGCGTGCTTACTCTGTGCAGAACACTGTCCAGAGCATTGGGAGGTTTGAGTAGAGTTAGTAGTTACCCTCTGTGCCCTGAAGGAGCTCGAGCTCTAGCTGGGAAGACAGATGCTAAAATTAATTATAGATAAGGAAAAGAGCAGAGTTTAAATATATGTACATAAAGGGTTAGTCAGGAGCAGGGGCGGGGTCGGCGGCAAGTGCCCTTTTACTCTTAGCCTCGTCCTAGGACTTGAGAATGGGACTGCTGGATCCTAGTTTTAAAATGATGCTCTCAGAGAAATAGCAAGGAATCGAGGATGGGCAGTAATAATAATAACAATAATAATAGTAACAACGACAATATTCACACTGAACCTCCAAAGGGGGTAGTTCGTGTGGTTGAAGGTGTCCTCAGACTGAAAAATGTAAGGCTCGTCAATCATATTTTCACTTTAATTGTTTCCTGGGCTTAAATTCTGGGTCGAAATTTTTCAGAATTCAAATGCATTTTAAGTATAGTGGAAATTTGCTCTCTCTTTTGCGACATGGGCCACTTTGGTGAGATTTGTAGGGATGTCTGATGGCAACCCAAAACGGAGATAACCGGCCTGTTTGAGAACGCCCCATTTACATTATAGAAAATGCGTTAAAAGAGGAAGCCAGAGCTACTGGCTTTTTCTTCCTATAATTTGCAAATTATGTGCTTTGATGACATAGAAGATTCCGGTCGTACTTGAGCAGCTGCACCATAATACTAAAGGGTGATCCAGTTTAAAACATCAACATGTTATTAACAGGGTCATTCGTCTTTGTGAAGTACATATCCATCAGATTCATTCTATAATTTTCTTTCATGAAGATTTACTTAGATACGTTTCTGAGAGCTCTGCAACAGAATGAAACGCCTATTACACAGTCCGTTTGCTGGACTCTTACCACCTCTTGGCAAATCTATCTTTTAGTTAGCCCTTCTAAAGACTTTCTGTTCTCACGGTCAAAAATACCGAATTCACCACTGCTTTCGAATAAAGTTCGGTGACCTCTGATGAAGCAATAAGGCGTGCGGGCGTGAGTTAGCGTTATAATTTCCACATTTGCCTCAGATCGCGTTGCATTCCATTATGAAAAATGAAAGATTTAGTTAAAGTCTTCTTAAACATGTGCCTTTCTTCCTTGCTCATCAATGCTTCAGAACTGCCAGTAAACACTTCCCTGTACCTCAGAGCTGACTCAGAAGTGAAATTTGGTAACCCTGCAGTTTAGCTACTGCTGTAGTAATAATAATAATAATAATAATAATAATAATTGAGTCTCCATCAGGCTGAAGCTTATTAGCTCCCTCTGTCCTAAACTTCTCCCCGACTCACAAGTGGTGCTTACTCCTGAGGATGGCTGGGGATTTTGTTTTTCATCCTCTCCAGTCCTTCTCAGAAAGTCTTTTTTTAACCTTCATGCGTGTTCCTAGCATGTCACAGCAATCCCCAACCAGGCACCGGGTAGGAGTTGAAGGAGAGAACGAGATGGGGGATTTATGTGCTGGAGGCCACTTACGTCTATCTAGATTGTAAAGAAAGCATTTCCCAAGTCATCCTGAAGATTAGAGGCAATCAGAACTTTATTCTATAGCAAAATAACTAAGGTGAACAAAGACAGTATTTTGTTATGAATTTCAATGGCCTTAGAAAAGTGTTGATTAAAAGGCAGTCAGAATTATTGTGAGGCGGGGTGGCGTTTGTTTTGTTGTTGTTGTTGCTAATTTTTTTTTTATATTTTGAAACCTAAATTGGTGCCCTGAATTGCCTCCAGTTTAGATTTTTAATCCTAGAGTTAATCTGAAAGCAGGTCAATTGCTCATCAGTGTCTTGTTGCATGCCCCCAATATTTAGGGGTGTAGGCTTTTTTTCTTACTGATTTTAGCAGCTTGTTATCAAATCCCTATTTTTAATATGAAATCATGCATTCTCTCCCCCTCCTCCCCCGAGGATACATTTTATGCTCTAGAAGTACTGTGTATGAATGTTTAGAGTTCAAGAACTACAAGGTCAAACTGAATTATTCTAGTTCCTGTTCCACAAAAAAGAAAGTTCACTCCTACTACAAGGTGATTTTTAGATTTTTGCATGTGCACTGTTTAAGTGTTCTGCCTAGTTGTGTAAATTTGTGTATTTACAAAGCAAGGTATGTGGGGAATGGAGAAATATTTAGATTCATCATCTCGGTTGGGTTTATTATGAAGGTTGTCCTGGTTGACAATGGTGACGTGGATCACAGACTGTTTTGGGTGATTCTGTTCCACATTGGATAGATTGGGTAGTATAAACTTTTAAATTAGAAACTCACAGTGGGCAGAGACTGTTTGTTTTCAGAGAAGCAGTGTGGTCTAGTGGATAGAGCATAGGCCTGGGATTCAGAAGGACCTGGGTTCTAATTCCGGCTCTGCCATTCTTCTGCTATGTGACCTTGGCAAGGCGCTTACCTTCTGTGCCTCAGTTCTCCTCTTGGCCCTCCTGTTTTAGAATATGAGCCCCATGTGGGACAGGGACTGTATCTGACCCAGTAGTCTTGTATCTGCCCCAGAACAGTGCCCAGAACTTAGTAAGCACTTAACAAATACCATTATTATAATTATTATTGGAACTTAGCCCAGTACCATGCTTGTATGGATATGTAATACATACCCTTCGATTCAATTAATCACTCAGTATTTTTTTTTAAATAGTGGTATTTGTTCAGTGCTTACTATGTGTCAAGCACTGTACTAAGCACGCTAGGGAGATAAGATAGGACCCAAATGGGACTCAGAGTGTAAGTAGGAGGGAGAAAAGGTATTATTAAATCTCCATTGTGCAGATGAGGGAATTGAGGCACAGAGAAGTTAAGTGACTTGCCCAAAGTTACACAACAGACAAGCGGCGGAGTCAGAATTAGAACCCGGGCCCTCTGACCAAGAACTTCATTTAGCACTTTGGAGAATAAGACATGGTTTCTGCCCTCAAGGAACTTGCAGTCTGTAGATTGTAGTGTAAGTATCGTCAGGACCTTTAGTTTCATTGGTGCAATTTACTGCACTAAATTTTTTAAAATTTCACAGATGAATGAATTTTGGTTAGAATAATCTTAGTCAACATTTCCAAAGTGCACAAAGGGGTATTTAAGGCCAAAACTACTAAGGGAGAGAGAGAAATCAAGGACCTTTACTGGGGGGCGCAAAGCAATGGACGTAGGAGAGTAGCTCAAATAGAAGGAGCCAAAAGTGTAATTTATTTGGGGAAAGGCCTAGTTAACATTATAATCAATCAATCAATCAATCAATCGTATTTATTGAGCGCTTACTGTGTGCAGAGCACTGTACTAAACACTTGGAAAGTACAAGTTGGCAACATATAGAGACAGTCCCTACCCAACAGCGGGCTCAAAGTCTAAAAAGGGGGAGAATGATCAAACAGCAATGATCAAACAGTAATGATCAAACAACAATCATAGAAGAGGTTCTTGATTTGCTGGTTTTTTGGGGTTTTTTGTGTGTGGGTGTGGGTGGGAAGTATTTATGGATGAAGAATAATTGATGGAAGGCATGTGTTGGAGGAAATTACTTATTGGTCTGGGGAAGGACAGGAGAATTAGAGGTTTAGTGTCTATGTTCCTGAAAAATCACTGCAAATTTTTAAAGTTTAAATATTTGATATACTTGAAGGTGATTAAATACAATTATTATTATTGTGCAATTATAAGAAGTACTGACCACGACCTTTTTCTGTGGCTAATCAGCACAAACTTTGTTGCTTGTTATGAAGAATTTAGAGTGGTTAGTGTTGGTGATGCAAAAATATCGTTAATTAGGATCTGCATTAACAACGCAGTACAGTCATATTTTTCTATTTAATTTGATTTCAGAGTTTTAAAAAAATTCCTGTTTTTCTGTATTTTGATTTTCATGTAGAAAATGTAGAGACCGGTGGCCTCTGAAGTCAGATGTTATGTCTTGTGAACACATATGTCTTGTGAAATGCCCCTTTGGTAGTTTATGGGGATCAAGTAAAGTTTCACAGGAGGTTTTTTTTTAATTAAAGAAAATGGTAGTTTGCATGCCACGAACGTACTTACAACATCCTGCAGATTGAGCTCTGTGACAAAACCCAAGGGCTTTAACGCACCCATTTCAAATGCACCTTAAATTTCTCCCCTGCACTTGAATGAGGCTATAAACACCATTGGTATTCCAATTAATTGCCTAAAGAAATCTGAACGTTGTTTCTATGGAAGAAAAAATTATGAAGTGATATATTAACGTAGGTTGGAACAAATAATTTTTGTTACAAAATACTCTTTATTGGTTAAGACCAGCTATAATCTAGAATCTATAAGCTGGAAGCAGCGTGGCTGAGTGGAAAGAGCACGGGCTTGGGAGTAAGAGGTTGTGGGTTCTAATTCCGGCTCCGCCATTTGTCTGCTCTGTGACCTTGGACAAGTCAGTTAACTTCTATGGGCCTCAGTTACCTTATCTGTAAAATGGGGATTGAGACTGTGAGCCCCCTGTGGGACAACCTGATTGTCTTGTATCTCCCCCAGTGCTGAGAACAGTGCTTGGCACATAGTAAGCGCTTAACATACCATCATTATTATTATTGTTATAATCCTAAGGGATGAGATCAGAAGGTGGTTCGATAAGGCCATTGACCCATCATTTATCGTTTTGTTAACAAGGTTTACACTCTCAAGTTCATTTGAAATGTATCTGAGAATATTGGCATTGTTAATGGAATACTCTAAAAATCAATTGGCCTGATTAGTTACAAGTTTGAGAACCATTGTTGCCACTCATGAGTATTAAAAACCGAAAATACAAAAACACCAGATAGTTCCAGTGCAGCGTGGAGTGCTCTTTCCTGAAATTTCTAAAAATCTGAGCAGCATTTAATATTATCTAGGCTAGTGCCGCCTGTTGAAAATGTTTCACCAGGGTGTGCCTCGATATTTTGGATAAATGCTGGCCATTGGTTAGAGTATTAACGGGTTTAATTGACAGTTGTAACAGAGTCACTTGAATATCATTCCCCTATCCCTTTTCTGTTCAAAGATTTCTGGCTAGAATTTTATTTTAAATATAGAGCTAATCTGTTAGGTGAAATATCGAGCTATCCTTCGAACATAGGGAGGACATCACTGGTGGTGAAATTCACCCATGGGTGCCTGCGTGACAAAAAGGGCTAAGCCCAGAGTCCTGGGCAGATTGTGCACGTACAAAGGCAGCCTGTTGAAGTTGTAAATCAATCAATCAATCAATCAATCAATCGTATTTATTGAGCGCTTACTGTGTGCAGAGCACTGTACTAAGCACTTGGGAAGTACAAGCCGGCAACATATAGAGACAGTCCCTACCCAACAGTGGGCTCACAGTCTAGAAGGGGGAGACAGAGAACAAAACCAAACATACTAACAAAATAAAATAAATAGAATAGATAGGTACAAGTAAAATAAATAAATAAATAGAGTAATCAGTATGTACAAACATATATACATATTTATTACTCTATTTTACTTGTAAAATGTATGTTGCTTGTAACACCTGATGTTCCTTTGACTTTTGCTTCCTCGTTTCGTGATCCTTATGGAACTTCTGCCATGCCACACCTTTCCCGGTAGCAGTGTGCCATACCGGTCTATCTGCCACTATCGTCATCATCATTATATTTGGGAAAGGGTTTGCTCTGCGTCAGGCACTGTTCGAAACAATTGTCTGAGGTTAGGTTTTCCTGTATCCTTAAATATATTTGAATAATCAATCACCAAACCATTCAGACACTCCCATGAGACTTTTGGCTTTGGACCCCAGCGCTGGATAAGTTGGTCGGTTAGGTTTTTCCAAAGGAATACTGTCTCCACCCAACTCTGAGCCGGTTTCCTGGCTCACCCTGGGTCAGAAGAAGGAGCCAGTCAAAGAAGTGGGATCAAAGAGGAGCTCTGTGGCAGAAGCTCCCTCCTGACACGGTCCCTGATCTCACCCGAGGTCTGGGTGTGGTACCTCAGTTCTGTGGCCTAGACCTTCCTCCCCGTGTCCCTCCATCACAAAAAGGCAGCTCCTTCTGAATGCCTCAAGTCAAGTGATCTGAGCAGTGAAGAGACGCAGCATACAGTGTTTGGATCTGCACGACATTTTGACTGAATTTGGAACCGTGTCAGGGAAACAAAGTTCAGTGTAGAGTGGTTTAAATTTGGGCTGTGGGTAGGCTTGTGTAAGCACACCTTGGGACCAACCCCAAGCGCATGGGAAAGCCGTTTTTTGGACACCCTGTTGCACTATATCCCAACGGACACCTGTCGCTGGAAGAATGTTCCCTAAATCGGCTGTGTTGTTCTGTCCAAAACACAGGGTCGGGCAGAATTGAGTGATAATAGACCTTGATGTATAAAAAATGCGTTACATCAGCTTGTTTGTGTTACTGTTCCTTCAGTTCCGAGGAGTTTGTGTCACTCTTTTTCAGACTGAAAGAGAGATGAGTATGTGATGAAGGTAGAGCTGTAATGATCCGCTTATAATTAGCAAATACAGTTGCCTAAACTATTCAAGTATATTCAAAATAGTCAAGAGAAGCAGCGTGGCTTAGTGGAAAAGAGCCCGGGCTTTGGAGTCAGAGGTCAGGGGTTCAAATCCTGGCTCCGCCACTTGTCAGCTGTGTGACTTTGGGCAGGTCACTTCACTTCTCTGTGCCTCAGTTCCCTCATTTGTAAAATGGGGATGAAGACTGTGAGCCCCACGTGGGACAACCTCATCACCTTGTATCCCCCCAGCGCTTAGAACAGTGCTTTGCACATAGTAAGCACTTAATAAATGCCATCATCAAGTAGCTTGGAAGGCCTGATGTCAGGAAAAAACACTGAAATTTGTTAACCATCTCAAATGATTTGAAGTATGAAATGTATAGGTGACACAATCTAAATGCAGAAAAAGTTATTATCGTTTTTTCAGTGCCATTTTGCTTTCCTTTGAGGCTACAAGTCCGAAATTTTGATTTAGAAAAAAATCTGCCTTGTGTTTTCATTAACGGTATATAAATGCAAAGGTGTCTTTGATGCTGTTGGAGTCATTTTGCTCAAACAAGAATGAACTAAAGTGTTTATAGCTTATATATATGTATATATTTTTACCTTTTAGATGGTTTCAAACACCTTCGCAAGTCTTTTACCATGCGGCAACTGAACATGGAGGAAAAGATGTATATCCAGGGCAGTGTTTGTGGGAAGGTTGTGAGCCTTTTCAGCGCCAGAGGTTTTCCTTCATTACCCACTTACAGGTATAGACTTCGTGGTATTTTTGGAACAACAAAACCATTTGGTTTCATCGAAGACTTCATGTATATTTTTCTCTACCTGTCATTGAAGGATAAGCATTGCTCGAGAGATGCCTTGCTGGCCGGATTAAAACAAGATGAACCAGGACAAACAGGAAATCAGAAACCTTCCAACAAGTAAGAAATCTTGAGTTTTAGTACCCATGGTTTAAATTACAGCAAGACACGAGGACTGAGTTCAGAAGCCACTTTGTAGGAAAATCACTGGGAATGGTGCTTTTTTCATTGACTTTTCAGATGCGAGTCTAGCTATGAGGAAAGGAGGAGGGAATGGTGAGCAGTAGAAGCTTATGTGGCATGTGGGAGGATTCTGGTAGAGGTGCCAGAGGTGCCCTTGGGATTGGCAACACTCCTCAAGCCATAAACTCCACCCGCAGAGCTTCGGAAGCAGGGCAGTCAACCTTAAAAGTCCCTCCCTGGCCCGGGGAGCCAAGGAGGGACCAAAAATGGATCCTGGATTTTGGCTCCATTTCCTTCCCCTCCGGCCTCCTGGGGTTGGTCCTCTGGTCTTGCTGACTTCTAGTATTTATCACTGAATGTAGTAAGCATCTCCTATATGCAGAGCACTGCATTAGCCCCTGGGGAAAAATGTAAAGGCAAGAATTAATTAATCAATCAATTGTAGTTATTGAGCGCTTTACTGTGTGCAGAGCACTGTACTAAGCACTTAGATCTGCACACAGAATTAGACACAGTCCCCAGCCCCAGGCTCTGACAGTGCTAAGAACAAGGGGGAAAGGGTGGACACCAGGCACGTAAGAATGGGCGAGACAGTGAGAAACAGAAAAACAACGTGAGAGGAACAAGAATAAACACCTTAGGGATGACAGAATATTACACACAGTGGATGATGAATAAATGCCGTTAATTGATTGCGGCTAAGGGAGGTGTTTCATGCTCCTTCCCACCCAGGCGAGGCTGTTCAGAATCCAGTAGTCACAGCTGCCATAACCGTAATCCCCCCTGCCCCTGGGCTGTGAAATTGCAGATGGCTTGTTCTCACCCCACTGCCGTGGAGAGAGTAAGGATAGATATCTTATTTCAACCTGAGATCTGAGAATATTCAAGGGGGAGAGGGAGTTTCTTGGGATACATTGGGCCAGTTCACTCATTGCTCTCCATTGAGTGTTTACTTGGGCAGAGGGCCGTACCAAGGTGATAGCAAGCGATGGGGTTGCTACCTGGGTAGTTTGCAAAGGGCACTGAGACCTTGAAAATGAAAGCTGTCCTGCATTCCTTCCCTTCCCTAGTGCTCTAGAGCCCAGCTCTACTTCCTGCACGGAAGGGAGCAGAGAAGGGCACTTCTGCAGATGGAGTGTGAAGATCTAACTATGTGGTTTCTCCCTTACACCCAAGGGCAAGGCCTCCCCTAATAATAATAATAATGATGGCATTTATTCAGCGCTTACTATGTGCAAAGCACCGTTCTGAGCGCTGGGGAGGTTACAAGGTTACAAGCCCACAGGGGGCTCACAGTCTTCATCCCCATTTTGCAGGTGAGGGAACTGAGGCACAGAGAAGTTAAGTGACTTGCCCAAAGTCACACAGCTGACAAGTGGCGGAGCCGGGATTTGAACCCATCATCATCATCAATCGTATTTATTGAGCGCTTACTATGTGCAGAGCACTGTACTAAGTGCTTGGGAAGTACAGATTGGCAACATATAGAGACAGTCCCTACCCAGCATTGGGCTCACAGTCTAAAAGGGGGAGACAGAGAACAAAACCAAACATACTAACAAAGTGACCTCTGACTCCAAAGCCCAGGCTCTTTTCCGGGCTCCTTTTAGACTGTGAGCCCACCGTTGGGTAGGGACTGTCTCTATATGTTGCCTACTTGTACTTCCCAAGTGCTTAGTACAGTGCTCTGCACACAGTAAGCGCTCAGTAAATACGATTGATTGATTGATTTTCCACTGAGCCACGCTTCTTCTCTATAATACCAATATAATAGTAATACTCACTTGCAGGGCCTTTTTGAAGACCCCCCACCCAAGTCCTTTAGGGGAAGGGAAGCAGGCCCAAGCATGTAAAAGGGTCCTCCTGGAGGTGGTATTTCTTGAGCACTTACTATGTGCAGAATACTGCACTAAAGCACTTGGAAGTCAGTTGCATTTACTGAGCGCTTACTGTGTGCACAGTATAACAATATAAGAGATATATTCCCTGCCCATGAGCTCATACAAGTCCCGGGCTCTGTGGGACCAGGAGGGGCCGGCCCACCTCACGACCAGCCCAGATGGCCTGGCAGCTGGTCCGGATCCAAGGCTTAGGCTCAGTGGCCACAGCCTCGGCGTCACCTTGCCTCCGTCCGTCCAAGGCGAGGAGTAGGTCCAGGGGGAGAGAGGGTGTCAGCCTCTGGAAGCCACGCTCCTGCAAATCAATCAGTCAATCAATCGTATTTATTGAGCGCTTCCTGTGTGCAGAGCACTGTACTAAGCACTTGGGAAGTACAAGTTGGCAACATATAAAGACAATCCCTACCCAACAGTGGGCTCACAGTCTAAAAGGGGAGACAGAGAACAAAACCAAACATACTAACAAAATGAAATAAATAGAATAGATATGTACAAGTAAAATAGAGTAATAAATATGTTCAAACATATATACAGGTGCTGTGGGGAAGGGAAGGAGGTAAGATGAGGGGGATGGGGAGGGGGAGAGGAAGGAAGGGGCTCAGTCTGGGAAGGCCTCCTGGAGGAGGTGAGCACCTCATAACCTCCCCAGCGCTTAGAACAGTGCTTTGCACGTAGTAAGCGCTTAAGAAATGCCATCATTATTATCTCCCTCCACACACTCCCGGCCCCTACTTTCCCGCTGCGCCCCATGACTCCGGCCGTAGCCCTCCCTGCCCAGGCTCCACGCGTCTCCTCAGGCAAAGCTCCGGATCCGATCGGAGGCCCAAAGGCCATAAGCTCATTGCGGTGCCGGGAAGGTGTCTACCTCAGTGGACGCATTTAAAACCCGAAAAGCAAGGCTGATATTTAAAGAAATCTTCGGTTATGAGTCAAGGTTCGTCAGCACGTAATGCCAAACCCGCAGTGGTTGAGTCGCGCGACAGCTTTTTGTAGGTTCTAGTTAAAAATGAGTAATTCCCAGTATTTTACATATGATGTCCGGTCCCTCAAGATTTGCGATAGCCTATTTCAGCCAGCTTTAATTTTGATTTTGTGGCATTTGTTAAGCGTTTACAATGTGCTAGGTACCGTAATAAGAATAGTAATAATTGTAGTATTTGTTAAGCACTCATTACATGCCAGGCACTGTAATAAGGACTGGGGGAGATACAAGCTAATCAGGTTGGACACAGTCCCTGTCCCACGTAGGGCTCACAGTCTTAATCCCCATTTTACAGTTGAGGAAACTGAGGCACAGAGAAATGACATGGCTTGCCCAAGGTCACCCAGTAGATTCGTGGCAGAGCAGGGATTAGAACCCAGGTCCCAGGGCCATGCTGCGGTAGACCCCATACGACCTGAATCTGCTAGGTGAAATTAAAGGGACAACATAACTTTGCTGAAAATATCTAGAGGAATTGATGCAACATACAGGACGGGTTGAAAACCTTAATAAGCAAGTGTCTGCCAAATGGTCTATTCGCTACCCACCCCCGGTCTCTGTAGTGATCATCTGGAGAGAAGCATATTTAGATTTGTGTATCTTTTCCCTGAAATTGACATTCGCACTAAAAAAAAACAATTCTTTGGGCTAAGATATCATTTTCTGAAACATTTGGATGTAGTTCATTTTCAAGAGCAAGCAGATGATCGATTCGTAGCTTTCCATTTTCATTTTCTTGCCATTGTCGCAACTGTGTTCTGGATGTGGTGGTTCGGTGGTGCTTGCTCCAGAGGTTGCCCACCAGTTGCTATTAAGGTCCAGTCATTTTCATCTCATGTCTGTTCGCAACACATCCATCGCAAAGACAACTGATTTTAGCGCTCAGCGTAGCACTTGACGCCAGTCTATAACCGGGATGCCGAGCGCCAAGCTTTATCTTAGCTTCCAGGGCGCTATCGTGACCGCTAGCCTGAACTGGCTCCGTTCCTAACCGTTGCATAAGGTTCAAAGTAACTCCGGGAGAGGTTGCTTTTTGAATCGTTCTCCATCCTTCCGTTTGCAGTGTCCTTTTCAACCTTTTTCTCCCCCTCCCAATGAATTTAGGCAGCCAGCTGCAGGGAGCACAGCCTCAGCTCCCAGAGCACAAAAGGCCATTGTGAACCATCCCAGTGCTGCCCTCATGGCACTAAGACGGGGATCAAGAAATCTTGTCTTCAGAGATTTCACAGTAAGTACAACCGGGATGTCATTTTTCAGGAGCGAGCGGTGTTTGATCAGAGTGATGACCTTTTTCCTCTCTCTTTCTAAGGATGAAAAAGAGGGACCAATAACTAAACACATCCGACTAACAGCTGCCTTAATATTAAAAAATATTGGTAAATATTCCGAATGTGGTCGCAGGTGAGTAATCAGCAGATACACAATAGCTAATGAAAAAGGTGCTTTTTTTTCTCGTGGAGCGATCTGGGGATGTGTTTGCTTGCAAGGGGGTTTCTTCGTATTGGTTTTGAAAAGTCAGTCGTATTTGAGTGCTTACTTTGTGCAGAGTACTGTATTAAGTGCTTGGGAGTGTATAGTACAACAATAAACTGTCACATTCCTGGCCCACAACAAGCTTACCGTAGGAGATGTTATTTGAGTAAGACTGCGTGCCATCAAAAAGGAGTGACTTACTGGCAGCTAGACATAGTAAATTTGTTTTCTCTAATAAATAACGATCGTATTTGTTGAGTGCTTACTATGTGCCAAGCACTGTCGTAAGCTTTGGGGCAGATATAGGATCACCTGTATATATGTTTGTACGTATTTATTACTTTATTTATTTATTTATTTTACTTGTGCGTATCTATTCTATTTATTTTATTTTGTTAATATGTTTGGTTTTGTTCTCTGTCTCCCCCTTCTAGACTGTGAGCCCACTGTTGGGTAGGGACCGTCTTTATATGTTGCCAACTTGGACTTCCCAAGCGCTTAGTACAGTGCTCTGCACACAGTAAGCGTTCAATAAATACGATTGATTGATCAGGTTGGCCACGGTCCCTGTTCCACATAGGGTTTATTCTATTTATTTTCCTTTTTTCTGTTAATATGTTTCAACTCTCTCCTCGACCCCCTCCAGTCTGGCTTCCGTCCCCTTCATTCCACGGAAACTGCGCTCTCAAAGGTCACCAATGACCTCCTGCTTGCCAAATCCAACGGCTCATACTCTGTCCTAATCCTCCTCGACCTCTCAGCTGCCTTTGACACTGTGGACCACCCCCTTCTCCTCCACACGTTATCTGACCTTGGCTTCACAGACTCCGTCCTCTCCTGGTTCTCCTCTTATCTCTCCGGTCGTTCTTTCTCAGTCTCTTTTGCAGGCTCCTCCTCCCCCTCCCATCCTCTTACGGTGGGGGTTCCCCAAGGTTCAGTGCTTGGTCCCCTTCTGTTCTCAATATACACTCACTCCCTTGGTGACCTCATTCGCTCCCACGGCTTCAACTATCATCTCTACGCTGATGACACCCAGATCTACATCTCTGCCCCTGCTCTCTCCCCCTCCCTCCAGGCTCGCATCTCCTCCTGCCTTCAGGACATCTCCATCTGGATGTCCGCCCGCCACGTAAAGCTCAACATGTCGAAGACTG
The DNA here is from genome assembly GCF_015852505.1 of Tachyglossus aculeatus. Classification (NCBI taxonomy): domain Eukaryota; kingdom Metazoa; phylum Chordata; class Mammalia; order Monotremata; family Tachyglossidae; genus Tachyglossus; species Tachyglossus aculeatus. Next base: position 155,636,773 of record NC_052067.1, read on the forward strand.
AGCTCCTTGTCTTCCCTCCCAAACCTTGTCCCCTCCCTGACTTTCCCATCTCTGTTGACGGCACTACCATCCTTCCTGTCTCACAAGCCCGCAACCTTGGTGTCATCCTCGACTCCGCTCTCTCATTCACCCCTCACATCCAAGCCGTCACCAAAACCTGCCGGTCTCAGCTCCGCAACATTGCCAAGATCCGCCCTTTCCTCTCCATCCAAACTGCTACCCTGCTCATTCAAGCTCTCATCCTATCCCGTCTGGACTACTGCACTAGCCTTCTCTCTGATCTCCCATCCTCGTGTCTCTCTCCACTTCAATCCATACTTCATGCTGCTGCCTGGATTATCTTTGTCCAGAAACGCTCTGGACATATTACTCCCCTCCTCAAAAACCTCCAATGGCTACCGATCAATCTGCGCATCAGGCAGAAACTCCTCACCCTGGGCTTCAAGGCTGTCCATCCCCTCGCCCCCTCCTACCTCACCTCCCTTCTCTCCTTCTACTGCCCAGCCCGCCCCCTCCGCTCCTCCACCACTAATCTCCTCACCGTACCTCGCTCTCGCCTGTCCCGCCATCGACCCCCGGCCCACGTCCTCCCCCTGGCCTGGAATGCCCTCCCGCCACACATCCACCAAGCTAGCTCTCTTCCTCCCTTCAAGGCCCTGCTGAGAGCTCACCTCCTCCAGGAGGCCTTCCCAGACTGAGCCCCTTCTTTCCTCTTCCCCTCGTCCCCCTCTCCATCCCCCCGTCTTACCTCCTTCCCTTCCCCACAGCACCTGTATATATGTATATATGGTTGTACATATTTATTACTCTATTTATTTATTTATTTATTTATTTTACTTGTACATTTCTATCCTACTTATTTTATTTTGTTGGTATGTTTGGTTCTGTTCTCTGTCTCCCCCTTTTAGACTGTGAGCCCACTGTTGGGTAGGGACTGTCTCTATGTGATGCCAATTTGTACTTCCCAAGCGCTTAGTACAGTGCTCTGCACATAGTAAGCGCTCAATAAATACGATTGATTGATTGATTGATTGATTTTGTTCTCTGTCTCCCCCTTCTAGACTGTGCGCCCACTGTTGGGTAGGGACCGTCTCTATATGTTGCCAACTTGGACTTCCCAAGTGCTTAGTACAGTGCTCTGCACACAGTAAGCGCTCAATAAATATGATTGAAAGAATGAATGAATAGGGTTCAACTGAGTCTAAGTGGGAGGAAGAACAGCTGTTTGAATATTTGAGTACATGTTTTGAATGAAGGCAGAATACCTCTTTTCATCTCAAGGCAAAGCTTGTTAAGGCAAAAGAAAAGGTGATCGAGATGGGCTTTTTTTTATCATCTAAAGCTTCAAGGTTCACTTGCAGCCATTTACATCCTAAAATGTAACGTAACTAGTGCAGTGACATATTAGATTCGCAAAAACCCTCCAATTCTTAGCTTGGCCAAGCAACAGGAAACTCAGCATTTTGCAAATGAGCAGAAAACCTTCAATTCCACAGCTGGAATGTAGAGTTCAACTCTGAAATTATTAGCAGACAATTGATTCTACCTCCTCACCAGTCAAGCTGGCTCACTAGGAGAAGAAAGAGGGGGCTCTCTTATAATAATAATAATAATAATAATAATGCCATTTGTTAAGTGCTTACCATGTGCAAAGCACTGTTCTAAGCGCTGGGTCCTCAGTATCAAAATCTATTATTCAACTTCTAGTTAAAAATAGGTTGAGCAGGTTTCTGTCCAAGGCTTTAGTACAGAAACCTATGGATTCTTGGGACTAAAGGAAAAAAAAGTGTGACCTTGACATTATTTGAAACCATGTTTCCAGTCATCAAACCTACGGCTATAATTCTTTTAGTTATTTCTCCCGTCTGTCCATTCAGATTGAGCGCCACTGGACCAAGGAGATTAGATCTATTGAAAAGGAGTGGTGGTGGATGTGTCACTTCTCAGTAAATTGCTCCAAGCTAAAACTCCCCCAGAATTTCTTCTGGCTTCCTCAAGTGTGCTACGAGCAATACGAAAGAATCTCTGCAGTGGCTTGGGTTCCAACAAATCTTGATCAGTGTATCCGGCTTCTCCTTCGATGGGATTGACAGTCGGCCAGTTGATTATCTGTGGATTTTTAAAACAGATTTGGATATTCCGGGACTAAGATAATTGTTGTTTTTTTATTAAGCCTGACTCGATGTATACAGAAGGTGATTTATATTAGAGAACATACGCAAGTTCATCCTCACTCTTTCCTCCCCGTTTCATTCCATGGCTGCAACATTGTGCCCTCCCCCACGCCCCCCAAGTTATTGAAGCCAATTATGTTGCCAATTTGTACTTCCCAAGCGCTTAGTACAGTGCTCTGCACACAGTAAGCGCTCAATAAATACAATTGATGATGATGAAGGGAGAAAATCTTTTCTGTAGTCACCACCACTTCTCTGCTGAAACAGAATTCCCAGAGTCCAGGAGCACAGTTACCGTATATGACTCAGAGGACAGTGGATGAGCTGCTAACGTCATCCTAATAATGTTTTTTTAATGAGTTATTTGTTAAGGTCTTACTAATTGCCAGGCACTGTACTGAGCACTGGGGTAGATATAAGATAATCAGGTTGGACTCAGCCCATGCCCCATTTGGAGCTCACAGTCTTAATCCCCAACTGACAGATCGCCAGATATAGGACGACCTTGCACCCAATGGCTTTTTTCTCTGGTGCCCTCCGTTTTTACAGTCAGCATAGGGACCGTACATTTAACACTGTAAGCTCCTTGTGGGCAGGGAATGTGTCTACCAACTCTATTGTATTATACTCTCCAAGGGCTTAGTACAGTGCTCTGCCCACAAAAAGTGCTCAGTAATTGATCGATTGATTGGTTTAAGCAGGAAGCGATAGCAGCAGAGCCTGGCCACTTTATTGCATCTCATTTTCCCCTTCTTAGAAGGCAGGAGTCATCCCACCATGCGTATCCGTGGTTCAGATTGACCTCTTAATAATAATGATGGCATTTATTAAGCACTTACTATGAGCAAAGCACTGTTCTAAGTGCTGGGGAGGTTACAAGGTGATCAGGTTGTCCCTCGTGGGGCTCACAGTCTTAATCCCCATTTTACAGATGAGGTAACTGAGGCACAGAGAAGTTAAGTGACTTGCCCAAAGTCACACAGCTGACAATTGGCGGAGCCGGGATTTGAACCCCCGACCTCTGACTCCAAAGCCCGGGCTCTTTCCACTGAGCCGCACTGCTTCTCAACCTCTTGAAGCTAAAAAGAAACCCAAATGAGATCAGTTTCGACAATGTGTAATCTGTTATTCTGTTTATACTAATCGATGGGTTGATTGTGCTCTCGTTGCATCCTGCTCTCTTTAAAAATGCTAGATAAGCATACTTGTTTTTAGCATGAAATGTTTAAGAAAAATAAAAGGTAACCAACTTTAGGTTATTTCAGTTCAGGTATGGTCATCTGTAGGCTTAATTGGGGGGGGGGGGGGGCGGGGGGAACCAACCCATAGAAAATTATGCCGTATGGATTTCTTAAGATTGGGTTGCTGAGGTTGTGATTGATTAAGAATGGGGTAGTAATGAATGTTTAAATCTGGATTCTCCCAAGGGAAAAGTGATCTCTCAGATCATCACTGTGGGATTTGCCCCATACCCTGCAGTGGTGCTCTAGAGAGCACATCCCTATGAAGAACCAAGGTTATAGATGAGTAACTCTCATTTCTGAATTACTGTATCTTCCCCATGGAGATGATTGGTATATTTCTTAATCAGCACAGACTGAATTTTTTTCTACTTCCACTTCTTTTATTTTGAAACGTTACAGTGGCCACCAATTCCACTACCTGAATTCCAAACAACTAGGCTTCTAGGGCTCATCACCCCCTCAGACCTGGTGTGCTTTGCTCTGCTATCGCTTCAGGCCTAGTGTAGAAAGCTAGTGTAGGGACTTGGGAAAACGGTTACTACTTCTT